>NC_043704.1:11826784-11880255 GCF_006229205.1 Suricata suricatta | reverse complement strand
GGGGGCCTCAGTAGGGCCGCCACACAGCCTCCTCGAGGCGCGCGGCGGGCGCCATGTTGGTGGGCGAGTTGCTGTGGCTGCCCTCGGCTTCCACCACGTCGCTCTGGCTCGGGAGGCTGGGGTTGAGCAGCGCCGAGCCCGTGGACGCGTTGGTGCAGGGCGGCAGGATGCGCGGCGGCGAGCGCTCGCCGCCCACCATGGAGAACTGGTAGGAGCCGGCCGAGGCGCCGTAGTACAGGTGGTAGGAGGGCGAGCTGGCCTGGAAGGGGCCGCCCTGCGCCTGCGAGGAGCCAGGGTAGGGCGGCGGCAGGTACGTGTGGTAGCGCGTGGCCGAGCTCATGGCCGACATGCCGATGCCGATGCCCGACGTGACGGGCGTCGGGGAGTAGGTGAAGGCGCCGGGGTAGTGCATGCGGGGGTCTGAGATGGAGGGCAGCGCGGGGAACTGCCGAGGGTCGCTGAAGGCCGTCAAGTCGGGCGCTGCTGTGGGGCAGGGAAGAAGAGAAGCGTGAGGCTGGAGTGGAGGAGGCCCCGCCCCTCCCCGCCCACGGCCCCGCCCACCGGATTACCCAGAAGGCTGCTGCTTCTGGAGCCCGGGGGGCCTACCCAGCGGGCTAGTGGGCTGGGAAGTGGGAGGATGGCCGCAAGTTCGTGTATGAATGATGTAATATAACATACAATATGGATAGATATAATACGTATAATATGATATCGGTGTAACCCCAGGGTCGGAAAACCCACCAAGCTAAGAATGAGTTACTTCTCTACATGGCTGAAAGAAGTGAAAAGCATATTTCCTGACATGAAAATCACGTGAACTTCAAATTTCAGTGGCCATACCGAAAGTTTCCCTGGAATGAGCGTTGCTCAATCCTTTGATGTATCATCAGAGCTGCTGTGGAGCAGAATTGAGCGGTCGTGACACACGGACCGATTGTGGGACCCAGAAAGCATAAAATCTCTACTGTCTGGCCCTTCACATTAAGAAGTTACCGCCGCGCTCTTTCTCCCCTACATCTTTATACTTGTTCCACATTTGTAGAAAAACAGCTTCAGTTTCACGTGGTTCACGTCACTGGTTCTGTGCCTCATTGCCTTGTGAACACAAACGACTGTAGGGCCTTGAGGTATAGACTCCATTTTCGCACATGAAGTTTTACCAGGAAGGGCAAAGTTTTGTCTAGAAAGCTCATCTTGTTAGGATTATGCATTTATGGTTTCAGAAACTGGCTTTGGCCTTCATTGCATCCCTCTGCATTTTTCTCAACCACAGGCTGCCTTGGGAACTATAGGGGGGTCTAGACACCAGAAAGTGCTCCCGTGTCCTGTAGATCAGGTTCTCAACAGTAGCACTCTTGACATTTTGGGCCAGATATTGATTTGTTGGGGCGATGGGGGCTGTCCCGTGCATTGTGGGATGTTTGGCAGTATCCTTGGCCTCTGCCCACCAAAGGTCTGTGGTGTCCCCACACACCGCATTGTGACAACTAACAGTGTCCGAAGACACTGCCAAATGTCCTGGGGGGAGAGAAGGGGGGGAAGCCCCCTTGAGAACCACCCTGTAGATGTAGGATGGTGTCCTGAGGTAATTTTTGTTCCTCAGAATTATTCATTAAATGACCAGGCCAGGGCCATAGTCTTCACATCAGCAAACCCAGAAGAGAGCAGAGGCAAGAATTAAATATTTTAAAAGTTGTTAAGCTCTCAAATCAACATATAAAACAACTCCAAGCTCAGGAGGGCATGTGGCCTGTGTCCTTTTGTGTTCAGGCCCATAGAGAAACTTG
This sequence comes from Suricata suricatta, assembly GCF_006229205.1. Lineage (NCBI taxonomy): Eukaryota > Metazoa > Chordata > Mammalia > Carnivora > Herpestidae > Suricata > Suricata suricatta. Next base: position 11,878,468 of record NC_043704.1, on the reverse strand, counting down.
AGGGAGCCAAGAGTTTGCTCTGAAAGGAAAGCTACCAGGGGGGATTAATCTGTTTTTGGAAGGCATCCGGGGTTGATCAACTTCCTCATATTTCAAGCCTATTATTCCAGCAGGGTGAGCTAGTGTGCTCCTCTCTCTGCCTGTTTCTCTCTCCCTCTCCCTCCCCCCTTCCTCTCTCTCTGTCTCTCCCCCTCCTTCCCCTCCTTTCTCCTCCTTCCCTCTCACCGATGGACTCCTCTATAAATTTGGGGTGAATGTGATGAGGAGGGTATATACTCCTCATCAGAGAAGTAATTAAAGTTTATAGAAACAACCGAAGTCTGCAGCCAATCTCTCTGCTAATGAGGAAACCAGGAGTCTGACTTTCAAACAAACACTCCTGTTAATCTTTTCAAAGCGAGGCAGACATGTGGGCCGGGAAAACATTGTCAATGGACAGTGGTTCTAGAGCTGCCCTTCCATGGCCGCTCTCTAGCCTGTCCTGAAGCCAGGCCGCACCTCATTCCAGAGCGTTCGTCCCTGCCTGCGTGCTGGGGCCGTCTGTGAGCAAGCTCTGTGTCACTTGTTTTTGCTCACAGGAGAGCTGTGACAGGAAGCCTGACTCCATTTTTCCAGCTAGATTTCTATAGTCTAGGGAGAAGCCTAGGTTGGGGGAAGAGTGTTCGGCAAATCCAATCAATTCCTTGGCATCTGGTGCAATAACTCTGGACAGGAGTTCATGACTCCGCCCAGGATTCCTCTTGCTTCATTTGCCCTGAGACAAAAAGGTGAATCCATGGGAAAAATGAATGAAAGGTCACCCTGTTTCACGGCGATGTCTGGACATGTTCTGCCAGCATGTTCCAGCTACTACGTGGTAACGTGGTGACGATACCAAGTTACTGTAATCCCGAGCGAGTCCGCGGTTGGTTGCAGACGTAAGTCATGGAATGATGTTACGGTCTCAGCTGTCAGGGGAAAATAGCTCTTTCACGTGTGGGCAGGACATCTGAAAGTCCTTCAGTCCCGCCTGTGACTCTCCTTCTGTCCACACAGTACCTGCCACTCCAGCAAAGGCCATCTCTTCGGCCAAGCTATCTTTTCCCACACATTTTGATAGTAAAAGAGCTTCGGCCCTCCAGATACATTCCGATTCAAAGGTCAATAGACATTCAAATATTTGTGGCCATTTTTATGTCCAGTCTGACACTTCCTCCTGAGCCCCACTGCGTGCGCCATTTCCCCCACCGGGCTGTAGCTCATGTGTCCCTTCGGCTGGCGCAGTGCCCCCTCATTCAATAGCGTGTGGGGGTGGGGAGCCCTAATATTTAGAGGGAGCTTTTAAGGACTAGGAAATCTAGGGATTAGGAGGTTCAGGTATTTTCGTTGGAAATGTTTCCCCACCGATGGGGCTAAATGTTTGCCATGACAGCTCCAGTGTTCATTCTGCAGCTTGACGTGGATGAAAGCTGTCCCACTCGGGCCCCTCCCACTGCCCCCAAAGGATTAAACAGCCTGAGCAGATAATGGCCGCCTTAAAAGGATCTTTTGCATGACTCAGATTAATGCGTGCTGTCTGTCGCCCAGGTTGGCAGCTAAACATTAATTTTTTTTTAAAGAAAAAAAAAAAAGGAAAACCTCCCGATGACATCTCTTTTCAGACAAGGTGTGGAGACTGTCTGCAAAGGAAAGAGAGGGAGACAGGAGGGCAAGGCCCCCTGGCAGAAGGAAGTCCAGGTGGGGCTGGGGCGGGGAGGGGGGCCCGAAGGCTGAGCTCTGGGGTGGGATTAAAAGGAAAAGCAGGCGCAGAGCAGTGTCAGGTTCTCAAGCTGGCAGCCGGGGCAGCCACTTTTCTTTTATGTGTCCCAACCCCCTACTGTCCCTGGGCGTATGACAACACTTTGCAGGCCTGCGCTCCAGGCTTGATTTCTCAGAGGGAGATCTGCCAAGGAGAAGAGCAGTGTCCCAGGCCCTTCTCTGCCACCGGAGGTGGGGGGTTGGTAAGGCTCATCTGGAATCCTCGCTGGCCCTCCCTCCAACACAGGGCCCTGAAATGGGACGTGGCTTTTGTGTACTTCACAGCCTCATGCCATAAAACGTCCTTCCCTACTTCTGGGGTCACTGAAGTCCCAGTTATTCAGAAGTGTAACAGCGACGCGGGACTTGGGAGGGCCATGTTACTCATTTAAAAAAAAAAAAAAAAAGACATCCTCACATGTGAACACTGGTCAGTTGGAGCAGCTGTCCCCCTAGGGCTCTTGAAACTAGAAGGTGCGGATGTTGGGTGCTGACCAAGTCAAAAGTCTTATGTAATAAACTCCAAGGGACCCACAGCAGGCACAGTTCCAAGGAAAACAGTAATTGTTTCAGATGTAGAGAGCCGAGCAGCGCCACTGAGAAGAATCAATATAAGTTGACAAGTGCCTTTGGAATCAAACTGGTCCCCAGGGAACAGAACTTCTAAAACAACAAGCTGGGCAGACGTCATAATTCCTATGCTACTTCCTCAACTCCTTAGCCCCCAGCAGGTGCCCTGGACATACTGGGACTAACAGTCAAAAACAGTGTGAGATGTGGGCACCCACGTTGGCTTTCCCATTCCGCCACAGTGCCCGAGAACACCGGAAGGCGGTGGCTCTTAACTAAGGGGGCCGTCTGGGACCTCTGGCTATGTGGCAATGTCTGGAGACATTCTTGGTTGTCTTGATGGGGGTGGGGGTATGGCTGCATCTAGAGATGCTGCTGTAAGTCCTACAGGGCACAGGGTGGCCCCCCACGACAAAGAATTCTCTGGCCCCAGTTGTCAATGGTGCGCTGTTGAGAAGCTCTGGGAGGAAGCCAAAGCATTTGGTGAAATCTCAAGTAATCACACCTGTCTGGAAAACAGGTTACACAGTGTTTAAGATGGCGGACAGGCCGCCTTTGCCCCTCTGCCTGTCCCCTAATCTGCCATAATCGGATCTCAAGGGGTGAAAAGCAAAAACCACCACCCTCTTCCCAACATATACGAAGTACGCTTGCGGGCTTCATAAGGCTGAAGTTCTCTGAGGTATTTTCACCCTTTGGTCCAGCTCCAATTTCAAAGCTTCAAACAGGGAGTTTCTTCCTTCACTTTTAACAAAGGAATTTTTCCTCTAACTCCGATTTCCCTGCCCACGAGCAAAGGTGAGTGCCAAGCCCGAAGGTCTCATGGGTTACATGACTAATATTTAATGAGCTCGTATTAACAACAATTATGCTAACCACGACACCCGAGATTTCCATTCTGTTCCTCTAATCTGGTACGAACAGCCCTTCGTTCGAAATATCTCATGTGGGGTGTAGCACGGGTACCCCGGTGGGTTGTTCACACGGCCCCTGGAAGCCGCCACCCACAAGATGGACAGTTCCACCTGACTTCTGGAAGCTGATTACTTTGGCCTGGTATATTATTAACCCTTCATCTGCTCCCTTTGCCTGCCAAGCGTGAGCAGGCCCCAAAGGTCCCCAGAAGCCACTCCTGCCTTCACATTCATAATCTGTCTCAAGGTGGCAGGGGAAATCCATGCACGGGTATAGGACTTAGATCACCTTGTCTTTAAAGCACATTGTACCCCTCCTCGTCCCCCGCCAGAAACGACTGCCAGCCCCTTCACGCATCTCCAGTCTCTCGAACCTTCCCCCTAGCTCGACTTCAAAGAGTGCGTCCGAGCAGCTTACTTGAGAGTCGACTGGAAATCTCTGCAGAGAGCGTTGTCATGCCGCTGGCCCGTCCAGGCGAGATGGGCGTCGCTGGGTGTACGGAAGGCGAGGCGATCGATCCCAGGTACTGGTAGGACTGATCATAGGACCATGGTGGGGACGGCTGGATCTGCCTTGTGTCTGCGGAGGATCGGAGAGGTCAGTCATACGTCGGGTGGGGTGGGATTGAAGAAAAGAAATCTTTCAATAAAATCTAGTCACCATCGTTTAAGTACTCTCCATGTGCCTGCGGCCCGCTGACGAGTGTGTAGTGAGCCCAAGCATTTGCTTTTGTTGGAGCATCCTCCCCCTCCTCCCAAAGATCCTGAAATAGAGTTTATGTGTGATTCTTGAAGATTCTCCCCTGATAACTGTTCCTTCCAAACGTTGCGCTTGATCATGCTCATAGCGACGGGAGAGGTTGATGCCTCCCAGGGCAGTGTTCATGCCCCCCGCCTGTTGCACTACAGCCTCCATTGGCCGCCCAGACAATTTCAGCTTTACCGAGAGTTACAATTCCCGTCCTCTGACCCATTTTATAAACTCAGGTGATCACCTATCCATCTGGATTCAGTAAGCAAAAAAGAACATACGGCTTTGATTTTTTATTTTTTTGTCCCTTTGGCAAAAATATTCCAAGGGCTTTTAAAAGTCCTCCCTTTAGGTGAATTCTCTTTCAAGGATGACAGAAAAGAAGGTCTGGCTGGGAAGCTGGTGATGAGGCCTAGTGACTAGTTCCCAAGCCCAGCAGTAGTGAGCCAGCTTTACCAGCACAGGCCGACAGGTGTCCTGCATCTTTTCAAGACCTCAGGTTTGCCGCATTTATGTATTTTTTATGTCTTTTATTTATTTTTGAGAGACAGAGACAGTACGAGCAGGGGAGAGTCAGAGAGAGGGGGAGACACAGAATCGGAAGCAGGCTCCAGGCTCTGAGCAAGCTGTCAGCACAGAGCCCGACGTGGGCTCGAACCCACGAACCTTGAGATCATGACCTGAGCCGAAGTCAGACGCTTAACTGACTGAGCCACCCAGGTGCTCCAGGTTTGCTGCATTTAAAGGGCAGAATGTTGAGCAAGTATTTTACAGATGGCCGTTAAATCAGGCCTGGGATAGAGAAGAGACAAGACTCTGACTTCAGAAGATTTCGGTAAAAAGGACTTTGTCAATTTGACTCCAGCATTCACAGGAGTCTTAGTTTCAAAAGCATCACACTGTTTGCAGATGAAAAAGAAGAGGGAAAATAAGAACAAACCCTCTCTTCTTAGGCCACTCGTGTAAGCAAATTTAAATGGAATGCTGGCCCGATACAAGTAGCTTTCAGGTTTTTTTAGGGCTAAACAGTGATTGTTTTTTCTTTGTGTCCCACCTTCTCTGTGGACCACGCCAGTCCCCAGGGTCCTCATAGCCAGGACTGCATGAGGCCGGGAGTCAATCTAGAAAAAGCAACATTCCTCAGGAAAATACTGGTTGCAAGCTGTGTATGTGCTGGGACATAAAGAAGTGAGTTATTCCTACTTGTTAGGAATAACTCTGGGGGCTGTTCATTTCCAACAGTTCAGGTTTGCAGTTTCTGTTGATCTGCTCAAAGCAATGACAGAATCAGGGCTTTGGAGATCCAGGTCTTCCCCGGTCTCCTGCCTGCCCCATCCCTTTTCCCCCCTATGGATCCATTTCTTTTCTTTAAAATAACTCAGTTTTAGGGGCACCTGGGTGACTCAGTCCATTCAGCATCCCAGTTCTTGATTTCAGCCTCAGGTCACGATCCCTGGGTTGTGGGATCGAGTCCCGCTTCGGGCTCCATGCTGAGTGTGGAGCCTGCTTGGGATTCTCTCTCCCTGCCTCTGCCCCTCTCCCTCGCATGTGCACTCTCTCTCTCTAAAAAATAATAACTTGGGGCACCTGAGTGGCTCAGTTGGTTAAGTGTCTGACTTCAGCTCAGGGCATGATCTTGCGGTTCATGAGTTCGAGCCCTGCATTGGGCTCTGTCCTGACAGCTCAGAGCCTGGGGCCTGGTTTGAATTCTGTGACTCCCTCTCTCTCTGTCCCTCCCCTGCTCACGTGCCTGCTCTCTCTCTGTCTCTCAAAAATAAACAAACATTAAAAAACTTAGAAGTACCTCAATTTTTTAAGTTTGGAAAAATCGGGGGAAATATTTTAACTTAGAATCTCTGAAATCAATGTTAAAGAAGGACCCTCATTTCACTCTGAATCTTGGGGAACTTGAGCAGCGGGCAAGGAAGAAGTGAGCTGGTCCATTCTAAACGCCGCGGAAATGGATGCTCAACTAGAGCCCGAGATCTTGCTGCCTCACCGGCAACAGCATTTCTAATAATCATAAGCAAATAGCCGTAGCACCTTGTTTAGAATTCCCTACCACTACGAGCATTTCCTTCCAAGTGAAGAATAAATTATAGACTCAGATATTTTTGTAAGACACGCATATGTCTTAGATATACACATTTGCTGCGGGGATATATAGCACTCAAATATTTTAATCACTTCAGAAGCAAACAGAAGAGGTTTTATAATTGTCATAAAGCCCTCCGGGGTGTGAATTGAGGTTCTGTAATTCATGCCTTGCTGTGTAGACAGCCCAGCATCCCTTAACCCCGTGTCTAAAACCACAGTAAGCACAAAGTATTCTGCCATGGCTCATGCTCTGTCATGTTTTACTGTAGTGAAAAAGTTGTGCCAGGCTTTTCCAAACTCGTAATTAAACCATGCAAACGCTGCACTATGTTTCACAGTCTTTTAAAAATATGCTTTGGTAAAATGATCTTCACGATTAAAGTCCAAGTTCTGTGATTGCTTTCCTTTTTTTTTTTTTTTAAACCCAGGGGTTTAGATTCAACATTCTTATTCCACACGCAGCTTAACTTTCCAGCGTTAGAGGAGAGAGAGACAAACCCAAAGGACCCCTGTCTGATCACTTTCCATTCACGTGACTGGTGACTGGTGTGAACCGTGTTTGGATTCATTGCCAGCGGTGGGCCAGAAGGTGGTGGTGGTGAGCTGCTCGTGCCAGGTGTTTGGTGTTTTCTAATTCTACGTGTATTAGTAATAAAAATCCAAAAGCAAAAAAAAAAAAAACCGAAAAACAAACAAAAAACCCAAAAACCAAAAAACAAAACATTAGGGCCAGCGATACAGTCTATGCTGAGTTTACGCTCAGTTCCCATTCTCGCCCTGGCGGGGCCAACATGGGTACAAGAAGGCAGGTACAGAAATGGCAGTGTGGTGGGCCAGCCCAAGCTCTGGACTGGGAGGCAGAGGTGGCCTCCACGCCTGTCTCTGTGGTGAGCCTTACGCTTCCTCGTTCTCATCTCTGAGAAGACGTGATCTCCAAGCCCCTTCCAACAGCAACAGGGCAGGATTCTAACTCAAATAGGTCCTATGCAGCGTTTCCCAGCTTCCCTTGTATGCGAATAGGAAGGAATCAGGTGGAAGTTTGGGGTGAAGAACGGTGCTCTTAAGAATAAATATACCTATCCAGCGAAGAGGAAGTAGGCAGGGAGCAGGTGGAAGTTATCCAGAAAAGACCATAGGCCGAGGAAGAGAACTGCTATCAGCCATTCTCCAGAGATGAGGGCAACTTTTTCCTGAAGGGAGAGCCTCTGATAAGTCACTCCATCAAAAAGGACACACGTTTTTTGAAACGACACAAGTGTGTGCCCCGCAAGTGCTAACTTAGCTCGTGGTAGCCTGAAGACTAAGACCAAGGTGGTCCCCTGCCCCACCCAACCTTCTAGTCTGTTATCAGTGAAGATCCTGGGAGGGGAGGATGCTTGGGAAGGTCTCTTCCTATCGCATTAATCATCGTGTTGAGAGTTTTTTCATTTATTCATTCACACTAACTGGTTCGTTCATTCATTCGTCCATTCATAGGCTAATGGGGTTATTCACATCCTCATGCATTTAATGTTGCCAATGAACATTTTTGCTTTACTTAGGGTCCCTGTTTTGGGACATCAGCTGTGAATGGATTGTGCCTTTAGGGAATCACAGCTAGTGGGGAACTGTGTGCAGGTGAACCGACGGGCTGCCTGCCTCATCTGGGCTTGCCAACAGCTGGTCCCACGTTAGAGCTAAGCCTCCTGGCGTTTATTACACACTGGTTTCTGCCTCACAGGGGCAGACTAGGGAAAGTGTCTAATTGAAATTCTAGAATAGATTTCAGTCTGAATTCTCCCTCCACCCTGGGCAAGTCACTTGTTTTCTCTGCTACATAGTTTCCCCACTTCAAATAGTAGTGGTGAAGAAAAAGTGAGGTAAGCACTACATAAAGCAAGTAACACCGTTTTTGGCCATATTAAAGGTTCAGCACATCTGAGTAATTTTATGATTCTATTATGAAAAAGGAAAAGAGGGGTGCCTGGGTGGCTCAAATGATTCAGTCTCTAACCTCGGCTCAAGTTATGATCTCACAGTTCGTGAGTTTGAGCCCCATGTCAGGCTCTGTGCTGACAGTGAAGAGCCTGTTTGGGATTCTCTCCCTCCCTCTCTCTCTCTCTCTCTCTCAAAAATAAATAAACATTACAAAAAAAAAAAAAAAGGGAGGTGCACCTGGATGGCTCAGTTGGTCAGGCCTCTGACTCTTGGTTTTGGCCCAGGTCATGATCTTGTGGTTTGTGACATGGAGCCCTGGGTCCTGATCTGTGCTGCAGTGCAGAGCCTGCTTGGGCTTCTCTCTCTTTTATTTCTGTCCCTCCCCTGCTTGAGCTCTTGCTCTCTCCCCCCTTTCTCTCAAGGATAAACATTTAAAAAATAAAAAAAAATTAAAGGGAAATAAATCCATGCTAAGGGATTCATCTGATAGATATTGGCAAGGCCTTGCGCACCTGCTCCAGAGGGAGGCCAGGCGGTCCCGTGCTGTTCCCTGAGGAAGGACATCTTCAGCGCTGGAGAGGAGCTGGGCTCAGAAGGGTAAGTGGTAAAGGGCGAGAAAACGAGATTTGAGGTAAGGGTAGAAGAGGCGAGGGTCCAATGTCAGCCGGTTCGTGTTTCCATGAGGAAAACTAGTGGAGGGACGCCTGGGTGGCTCAGTTGGTTACGTGTCCAACTCTTGGCTTCGGCTCAGGTCATGATTTCATGGTTCGTGGGTTTGAGCCCTGCATCAGGCTCTGCATTGACAGCACAGAGCCTGCTTGGGATTCTCTCTCTCTGTCTCTCTCTCCCTCTCTCTCTGCCCCTCCCCTGCTTGTGCTCTCTCTCTCTCTCTCAAAATAAATAAATACACTTAAAAAAAACCTACTGGATTAGAACATTTAAATTTGAGCCTTTCCGCCTCCTGTGTTTTTCAGGGCGCATAATGTTTCGATGCAGCCACTTTACTGAGGCCAACTTGTGATGGGTTATTTTCAGCTTTTTGATCATCAAAAATGGGTGAAACAGATCCCCTTCTCCCTTCCATCTGAAATGAGGCCAGAGAAGGGGGATGTTGGGGATCAGGTGGGGTGGAATTCAGTGGTGAGCTCAGAGAGGCCCATGGCACACCCCACTCTGAGAAAGCAGAGTGCTGTCACCTTTTGATGCAGCAATATCAAAAAGTCTCCAGAGTGAGAAGTGACCCTATCAAATAACCACCATCAAGGTGCCCTGCCACTTCCTGCTGCACCCCTGAAATGTAAAAGAGCGTCGGGGGTCACCAGTCCCATCTCTACAAGAAAGAAAGCTGAACAGACCAACAGTCCATGACTTTTCTTGGACTATTAGAGAATCGTGACTATGGGGCAAACTGCCAGCCCAAAGTCCTGAGGGGTACATGACTGTAGAAATTCGCACCGAGGTCTGGGTATCAGGAATGGAAGCTGCTGGGGCCATACACTGGTCAGAACACTTACATGGTGATTTTGATAAATTGTTCGAGACCGAGTATAGACACCTGTGAGAATAAGAAACTTCTGGGGGCTGCAGTCTTGTGTGTGTGTGTCCCCGTGTGTGCCCATGGGGGTTGGGGTGGGGACACTCTCATGGAGTTGGCCTCACGAACTCCTCCAGATTTTCATGGGATCCAGTTTAATCACAGTGAGTCGCAACTAAACGACACCATTTCGAGAAGAGTTCTTAGGGAAGTCCAAAGACAACAAGGGAGACAAAAACAAGGACATTAGAGGAATTTGAAGCCTCTGGCATTGACAGCTACAGTAAACATTAAACACAGCCCGACTCCTAGCTAGATGAACGTAAAGTCTCACACTTGAAGGCCTGTTTACCTCCGTTCCCATGACCCGGATACATCAGGCCCAGCTTTCAGATTAGACAGAATTGGGCACATGCCAAAAGGTAAGAGAAGCAGTCTGAAGAGATACAATAAGCATCATAACCAGACTCAGATATGACATAGAACTTGGAGTTCCCAGACAGGGGATTTAGTTATGATTAATATGTTAAGAGCGCTACTGGAAAAAGACCATGTGCAAGAACAGGTGGGTGATGTCATAGGTCTCAGAGATGGAAACTCTCAGAAACAGAAGGACATCCTGGAAATGAAAATCATTGTAACAGAGGTGAGAAATGCCTTTGACAGGTTTATCAGTAGATTGGACATGGCTGAGGAAAGAATCAAGGAGCTTTAAAATATGTTAGAAACTTCCCAACCTGAAGGGTGTAAAGAGAGAAAAGAAAGAAAAACCAATGCCAACAAACAGAAAAAAACTCAAAGAGAACATCCTCAGACTTTGGGACAATTTCCAAAGGTGTGACATACAGAGAGTGGAAATACCAGAACGAAAACAAAGAGAAAACAGTGGAAGAAATAGTTGAATTATTAATGACCAATAACTTTTCTTTTTTTAAATTTATTTTTAATGCTTATTTTTGAACAACAGAGAGAGAGAGACAGCATATGAGTAGGGGAGGGGCAGAGAGAGAGAGGGAGACACAGGATCTGAAGCAGGTTCCAGGCTCCAACCTGTCAGCACAGAGCCCAAGCAGACCTCAAACCCATGCACCATGGGATTATGACCTGAGCCGAAGTCAGACGGTTAACCCATGGCCAATAATTTTTCAAAATTAATGACAGACATCAAACCATAGATCCAAAAAGCTCAGAGAACACCAGGGAAGAGAAATAGCAAACAATCTACAGAAACACCTGACCCAGAGAGCAACAAGGATAAGAATGACTTCCAACTTCTTTTCGGAAACCATACAAGCAAAAAGAGAGTGTAGCAAATATTTAAAATGTGTAGAGAAAAAACCCAGCTTCGAATTCTATACTCAACTAACTTATACCTCAATAGTGAAGGAGAAGTAAAAGATATTTTCTGACATACAAAAACAGGTAATTTATCCAGCAGAATGGTCATGCAAGAAATGTTGAAAGAAGCTCTTCAAGGAAAAGGAAAATGTAGGTCAGAAAATTAAACTGACACAGAAAGGAAGAGCTTCAGGGAAACAATAAATGAAGGTAAAATAAAGTCTTATTTTTCCTGTTCTTCATTGATTCAAAAGATAACTGTTGGGGCACCTGGATGGCTCCGTTGGTTAAGCGTCCAGCTTCGGCTCAGGTCATGATCTCACGGTTTGTGGGTTCGAGCCCCGCGTTGGACTCTGTGCTGATGGCTAGCTCAGAGCCTGGAGCCTGCTTTGGATTCTGTATCTCCCTATCTCTCTCTCTGACCCTCTCTTGCTCGCACTACCTCTCTCTGTCTCTCAAAAATAAATAAAAAACATTTAAAAAATTAAAAGAAAAAGATAACTGTCTAAAACGGTATCAGAGGGAAAAACGTATTGGGTGATCCCAGCTTATGGACAAAGGAGATGAATGTCAGTAATGATGGGATGGAAGGAGTGGCGTAGTGTTATTTAATGGCGGCTTAGATTATATATGTGGTTTGCAACTTTAGGGCAAACACTAAAAACATTAAAAAAATGTTTTCTAAGTTTATTTATTTTTGAGAGAGACAGAGACAGCATGAGGGGGGGAGGGGCAGAGAGAGGGAGAGAGAGAGAGAGAGAGAGAGAGAATCCCAAGCAGGCTCTGTGCTGCCAGCACAGAGCCTGATGCAGGGCTCGAACTCAGGAAGGAAATCGTGAGATCATGACCAGAGCTGAAACTGAGAGTCAGATACTTAATCAACTGAGCCACCCAGATGCTCCGAAACACATTTTTTCAAAAGGTATAATTGATAGGCCAAGAGAGGACATATAATGGAATCATAGAAAATGCTCCATTCAAACCAGAATGGGCAGAAAAAGAGGAAAAAAAGAACAGGTAAGCAAATATTCAATAGCTATAAGCATGGTACATACGAATCCAACTATAGCAATAGTCACTTTAAATATGAATGTTCTAAATGCATCGATTAAAAGACAGTGATTATCAGAGTGCATCGATAACCAGGCCCAACTGTATGTTGTCAATAAAGAAATATGAAGACTGGCTTCAGAAGGAAACATCTCAGGGATGAAGAGGGAAAATGCTTGATGACGAAAGAGTTCTCTAAGAAGATGTAACCATCCTTAATGTGTGGACACTTAACAATAGTGTCAAAAAATGAGGCAAAAACTGACTTCAAACTATAAGAGAAAATAGAAAAATACTCTTCTAGTAACTGATATGTCAAGCAGGCAGAAAAAGGCATGTTTGACCTGAACAGTGCCACCACCATGCTCGATGGAGAAGCATTTATAGAAGATGCCACTTGACAAGAGCAGACTATGCTTTCTTCTCCAGCTCACAGGGAACATTCACCCAGAAAGACCACATTCTGGGCCACAAAACACCCTTAAATTTAAAAGAGCAGAAATCATGCAAAGTGTATTCTCAGACCCCATGGCCTTAAAGCTAAAACAACATCGACAACGGAAAGTTAGCCACAAGAAACATTTGGAGCTTCCACAACACACCTCTAAAATAACCCACAGGTTAAATATAAAGTCTCAAGAGAAATTAAAATGCATTTTGGGTTAAATGAAGATCCAACTGATCACAGTTTGGAGGATTCAGCAAAAGCGGCGCTTAGGGGGAAATTTATAGCAACGAACGCATATATTAGAAAAGAAGAAAGATCCAGAACCAATGATCTGAGCTTCCACCTTAGGAAAGTAGAGGAAAAAGAGAGAACTAAACCGAAAACAAGCAGAAGAGAAGAAATAATAAAAATTGAGGCAGAGATCCATGAACTCAAAGGTGGCAATGGAAGTGTTGCCTAGGCAAGTAGCGAAGAAGACCAACAAAACTGAAGGCAGTTCTTTGAAAAGGTTAAGATGGTCCACTTTGTCCCCAAACCCCCTCCAGGCTACACAGGAGGGCCTGGCCAGAGACCCCTTGTTGGTTCTGCTCTGACCACCCACCTCTCTGGGGTCTTCAACGCCCACCCTCCACACCCGGATTCCCAACAGCGCCACTTGAGCGCAGGAACCCTCACTCAGCCCGGGGACAGGAGCAGGTCCGTGGCCCTGTGGTGCAGCTGGTGTAGTTAGAAAGCCCTTCCTCTGGCCATCCAGCTGATATCTTTAAAAGATGCGACCTTTCGGTAACCTTTCAGAGCCATTTAAAAACAGAGACCAGACAGTTATGTATGTCACGGGATCCCAGCATCTATTTTTAAAAGAGCCAAACCTGCTTGGTGAACACATAAAAACCCTTGAGGCTGTCCTGGTTTTTTTCCCTAGAGGATTTTTTTTCCCCTTCCCCTCTTGCTGTTTGGAAGACGGCAAGGTGGTTCCCAGGGCGCTCTGCAGATTCACCTCAGTCATAGGGAGCTGGTGTAATACCCTCTTGGATGCCTCCAAATGCACAACAGGATATGACTCAGGGCTCAGAGATGTGAGTCAGTTTCCAGGGTGATGTGTCAGGGCGGGCCCCCGTGGTGGCCTGCATCTCCTTGTCCGGGACCCTTGGGAGGGAAGATCGGGGCTCCCCGGCAAACAAAAGCTGTCCCCCCTTCCCCAGATCCCCTGCAAGTCCCTTCAGCACCCTGGGCTACCAGTCTTCGTGGGCCCTGGCGTTGGGTGGTTCTCTGTAGGGAGAGAGGCCTTTCCCTGGAAGCCCCACTGTCCCAGGGCTGTTGTCCCCCCCCCCCCCCCCCCCCGTCTCCAAGGCCTGTGATCAACGTGACACAGCACGAGAGGAGGGCCGCCGTCACCCAGCAGGGCGCCCAGGTAGCTGACTCGGGAGCCGCATGTTGTTATCAGTGAAACCCCATGATAATGTGAGTCAGCTCCGACTAGCGCCGGATCCTGGAAAAAGCGAGGTTGTGAAATAGTTCTGGTATTTGCCAACCGTTGTCTCTGCCGGCTACAGACATCTTGGTTAGTCATGTACAGCTAAGATGCATTCATTGTTCCAGCAATTACTCTGAAGGGAAGCATCCAGCACCAAGCCTGGGCAGAGACCTGCCCGGGGATGCTGCGTGTTACAGGCCTTCAGGGTTTGGAGGGGTCCCGTCCTGATCCGGGGAGGGAGAGGGCACTGCAGAAGGGGAGAAGAAGGGACCCGGGGCCCCATGGCCACGTCTCCACCACTCACAGCCTTTGGGACCCATATTCCGAGCCCTGTCAGGGAAGGGTGGGGAGGTCCAAGGCGTGGCTGTCAGGGCCACCGGGTCGGGGCGCTGGGAATCCAGAAGGCCAGTCCCTCACAGCAGCGCCGCCCCCAGCCCTGGTGGCTCGCCACAGCCCTTTTCCTTTCAAACTTCTGTTTCCTCATCTCTAAAACTGGGGGCAACCCGCCTCACCTGCCTCCCAGGTGTGAGACTTAATTAATGTTTGTGGCGCAGCTTTGAGAGCCACAGATGAAAGGCGTTCTATAAATGCAAAGTGCCGGTTCTCATTAGAGTTGCCAGACACTTCCCAGGGGAAACAGTTCAACCCTGGCCATGAGGCCTCTCCTCTCAGCGTCTGGAAAAAGGCTCTGGACTCCGGCAGAGTTGTCTCTGAGGAAAGGTCTGCGGGGTAAGTCACCAGCTCCAAGAAAGGATGCATGTGTGTGGATCGACGCATGTGTGTGGATCAACGCCTCCTGTTCTCTGTCTACACTGCATCCCCAGGCAGAGAGAGAGAGAGAGAGAGAGAGAGAGAGAGAGAGAGAGAGAGAGGAGGCTTCAGTTCACATGAGGTTGGGGGGGTGGGGATCACAGTTTCCAGGGAAAAGAAGGAACCTTCTGGGCTTCCTCTGGCCTCCCTTGCAGACAGATTACTTCCCTGTACTTTGTTAAACAAACATCCCCTGCAGACACCTTTCCCGTAAAGATTTTCTGCACCTCGGCCCCTGAACACACGTCCCAGGCCTGAACAGATTCGACAGGTGGGCTGGGTAAATTCCTGTAAGGCCAGCCCATGTGCCATGTTCAAGTTATTGCACGGCCATCTGTGGAATAATTTCCTTCCCTTCTTCCATTTCCTTCTCCTCCAACAAAAACCTCAAAACACAGAGGCTGAGGGTGGCTTTCGGGTCCCAGCCCCTCATTCGCTAGCCCTTTGCTCTCCTGTAGCCCCTGGAGGAGGAAGAGCCAGAAGTACCGAGCCAACAGCCGGGGGATCTCAGGCAGCATCTAGCCTGCGTTCGAGCCCTTGACACAGAACGAGGACCCTCACTCACAGGGATCAAGTGACACACACCTCGGAGTGGGAAGCTGCAAGCGGCAGAGACAGCATTACCTGGGATTGCCCAAAGCTAAAGAAACAGAACCTTCTGAAGGAACATTCTGTGGGGTTGGCATGTGCTCTAAAGCGGACCATACAGGTTTGAGCGTCGTTGGTCGACGGCACAGGGCAGGAGACTGTCAGAGCCAAGCCACCAATCAGACTGTCGGTGGAAGGCCAGGTGCTGATGAGGGGGAGCCCGTAGGATTTCCCAGAGGGACATCAGCGGTCTCTCTGACTAAGCAGATCCAGTAAGAGCTGAACCTTGGGCAGATGCTATTAAGTAAGGTGTCCAAGCTTTGCTAGGGCCCTTGGGATGCCTCGGGGCGGTGGCAGGCAAGGAAAACAAAAAGGAGTGAGGAGTGATGCTAGGTCTGGGGCCAGGGGCCTGCAGGACCACCGGCCCCTACGCTGAGAGTTGTCAGTATTGGAGAGTACACTGGTAAGCCCAGCTCAGAACAATCCGTGGCTCACGACGGCTCCTGGCCACATCCTTCCGCAGCCTGCCTTGCTCCGAGACCACTCCATCCAGCTCTGTGGCCCTGTCCCTCTGTGTCGGCCTGCCGCCCTCCAGCCAACCCCAGCCTCGGACACATCTCTGGTGGGAGACACAGAGATACCCGGAGGCCACCCACCCCATCAGCCCGAGGGGGGCTTTCCTGCTGCCCATCTCCCAGCTGCAACCCTCAATTCTACTTCAGCACTTGTGTAGTTTTGTAAAAAGTTCCTACTGTGGGACAGGTCTTAGAGGGGCTGAAGCCCGTCACACATCCTCTGTGTCTTCTCCCTCCAGGTAGCCCAGGCCTGATGCATCCTTACTGGGTTTTAGGCCAGACACTTCTGGTTTTCAGCAGCAAACTTTGAAGCATGGCCTTCTAGTAAAATCCGGAGCCCTAAGGCTGGGGAAGCAAGAACGCCATCCCTCAGGGAGTCGAGAGGGCCTGAGGAAGAGCATAGCGAGGGTGTCTGGGAGTCTGAGCCATTAGGACTGGGCCCAAACTTGCCCTTCACTAGCTGTGCGCTCGGGTAAGTCACTTAATCCCTTGGAGACTCAGTTTCCCCAGCGATGAGGTGCAAAGCGTCCTCGAGCCCTTCCCCGGGGAAGACGTGGTTTCATGGCGAGCACGTGGGAGGTTCCAGCAGGCTTCACCAGCAGGTGACTGAGAGGAAACAGAAGCCCTTCCTCCTGTGGAGCACCGGCCCCCTTCACGGGGAGCACCGCAGCCGCTCTGCTGCCAGTGGCTGCACACTGCCGCCTGCTACCATCTCACCCGGCCGGCTGCAGCACCGAAATCCAGAAGCCGAGCTTGGCAAACAAAAGATGTGCTGTTCTTTACCTTCCGAGGTGGGACACACGTTGAGTGGCCGCAGCTCTTTCTTTAAAAGATTGCATTCTGTGCTCCCAACTCGAAGGGGAGAGGAAGAAGCTTCCCAAGCTGAAGGGCCTGGCCTCCGCCCCTAAACTGCCGGCTCGGTGTCTGCTTTGGCCTTTTTCTGTTTTTCTGTGCCGTCGGGCGTGACTTTTCTTCCTCCACCACCCGCTTCTTGTTTTCCCTTCCCATGCAGCGGGGCCAGATCCAGGAATCCCCAGCAGCAGAAGCGGGAGGCCAGCGCCCTGGGAGAGCCGTCCTCCTGCAGCCCCTCCAGTGTCCTGCCTTCTGGGGGAGCAAGTACAGTGTGATTCCTGGCCGTCCCTTCACCTCCAGTGCTCTGCAGGCACATAGCCCTGAATGTCTCCTCTTGAAGGGCACTGCCATGCCACCTGACCTTGGGCCCTTCAATCCGCCCGCTCTGCTAGGCCGTAAATAATGGCAGGCCAAGCTTGTAAATTTTCTTCACAGAAGAGGGGCCTCACCGCCCGCATCAGAGACACAAGACGCACATGATTCACGGATTTCCTGTCTTCCGTAGGTGGTCTCGGAGACACAGCAGGGTGAGGCCGCATGAGCTCAGCGCCATCCTTCCTTCCTAAAACTCAGCGTGCTCCTGACCCACCAGCTCTGGCTTACTTTTCATAGACATGTTTTTGGAGGAGTAGTGTTGATTACACTTCTTAAGTTCAAGGCTTCTCCATTCGTAAACCGCCCCCCCCAAGAAATGGCTCTCTTATGCTTCCCTTTATTTCTCAACAATTGCTAAAGTATTGGGTTATTTGCCATTGGAGGGAGAGTGAAGAAAGAACAGCCCCTGTTTCCTTAAAACTAACAGGTTCCCTTGCTAGTTTCTTTTTTTTTTTTTTAAAGTTTATTTATTTTGAGAGAGACAGACAGTGCAAGTGGGGGAGAGGCAGAGAGAGAGAGAGAAAGAGAGGTAGGGAGAGAATCCCAAGAGGGCTCTGAGCTGTCACCACAGAGCCCAATGCAGGGCACGATCCCACAAACTGTGAGATCACGATCTGAGCTGCAATCAAGAGTTGGATGCTCAACCGACTAAGCCACCCAGGCGCCCCACCCACGCTGGTTTTGAGTTCTTTAGAATAACTGGATTCCTTTGGCTTCTGAGCCAGGGGGGCTTGCTATCAATTTCTCTCGGGGTAGTGGACCACCCCTTCTTTTGTCTGATGCCTCCACAGCCCTCTCCCCTACCTTCGCGTGGGCTCTGTGCAAGAGGAATGTGTTCACTTAAGTCTGCAGCGGCTCCGCACCCCCCAAAGGACTGACCTTCACATGAACTAATTGGGACTGCAACAGATTAATAACACGGGTTGCTGAGGTGCGCTTTTGCTGCATAAAGGAGACCTTTGAAGATAAGAGCTGTGTGCTTTCACAAGCTCATCCCTAGTGCTCTGAACAAAGGACACAAACTAATAAAGTCAGATTCATCTAGGGGCAATCTACACTTGCAGAGGAATATCACCCCAAACGGATTCAGAAAGGCAAATGGAAATCTGCTGGAATTCTTTTAAACTCCAACACAGATCTCGATTTAAAAAATGACACATACACACAAAAACTCTTGGTAATAAGCAGACCTCTGATGATCTAAAGATCCACAGCTTCATTTATTGACTTAGAGAAAGTAAATGGCATTTCAAATACAACCTTCATACTTTAATAGATGAGGTCACCCTGAGAAAGAGGATACTGAGCCCGGTGGTGGGAAACCTCCCTCCAGAGAATGGCTTTGATTTACAAGGTCAAGGAAGGCTTTCCCAGAGAAGCAGCAGGTTTTCAATGACTTGGACTAACGTGGAAGAATTTAGAAAGAAAAAAAAAAAAGTAGAGTTTAAGATAGCAGACTAGGAAACTGTTGCTCAACCAAAGGGATGACCTACGGGGAACAGAAGTGAAGAGTCAAAACTGATTTGCTACCAACCATAGACTCCTGAGATCTGCCCCCGAATTGCAGGCATCGCAATCCTGTGTGGATGGCGAGATATTTGTGAATTTCCCAGACTGGCCTCAGCAGGGGCTGTTTCTCCTCCAGGGGACATTGGGCAATGTTTGGAGACATTTTTAATTGTCACAACTGGGATGAGGGGTGCTACTGGCACCTAGGGCGTGGGGAGGCCCGGGGTGCTGCTAAATACCCTACAAGGGGCAGAATGCCCGTCCCCCATGGCAGAGACTGATCCGGACCAGGGTGTCAACGGTACCTTAAGAAAACCCAGCCTGGGGTAGGCACGCATCCCTAGACACAGTACAGGTGAAACCGAGGGGGTGTGAGGAGATTAGGGGTGTGGTGGGAACCTTCTGGAGCCCTTGTGGGAACCAGAGTTGCCGGAGGCCATTTGTCTCTGCCTTTGTGGCATCGGCAGTCATGCTGTGCCCAGGGAGAATTCTGTCCTCACGCCAGGATCTGGGACGACTCTTTCTCACAGTCCCATGGCCCAGCACCCAGACTCGGAGCTGGCACACCGTGTCCTGGGTGAGACGCAGGTGTAAACGACCGGCGAGATCACTCCCGAGCTGACCGTCGGCTTTGCCACCTGGGAAGGGACAGGCTACTGCTTGCCTTTCCTGAGCTCCCCAGGCATGAGTCACATGTAACTAGATAATGATGCAAATCACTGTCAACATTTCTAAGGTTTCATTCCAACGTCTCATGGAATGATAGTGCAGAAAGCAACCTCAGAGCCTTTTCGAGCCAGCCCTGTTTCAGAGAAAGCCGAAGCACGGACAGGTGAAGCCGCTCTCTCTGTTCCCCAGGGCAGGCTGGTGACAAGGCAGGGACAGACCTCTGGCTCTTTGTGGAGTGCTGGTTTGTACTATGTGTTCACTGAAGCCATTACTGCTCCCCAGCCTCATTGCCATATACTAACAAAACAAAACAAAACTGGTCTGAACCTCAAAAGGAAGCAAGGAAGGAAGGAACCAAGGAAGGAAGGAACAATATAGAAGTAATCACCAAGCACAGCGCCCAGTGGACACAAGAGAGGGGACACCTTTTCCTGCTTATGGGTCTGGGATTCTGAGCTCTGTGGGGCTGACCGGGAAGTCCTTATGCCATTTCCACCCCTTTCCACTCGATATATCCACCCTTAAGTGAAGCCCAAACACCCCCAAGTCTCAAACGGAAGTTGGTGTCTGTGACCATGAATTCATGAAAGACCCAAGTCAAAATCAGCGAGGGAAGGCATCGTCTCCCCCTGTGGCCCCCATGTTTTGGGCTGGTTGTGGGAGGAGGCAGGCTTCTAGAAACAAGGAAGTGACAGCAAGGATCCTACCCTTGCCCCAGTTCCGCCTTTTCTTCTAATGGCCTTAGACCGCCAAGTGGCTGCAACGTGCCGATTTTAAACCCTTTTATGGAAAGTGCCATAGCCTTTTTCTGCTCACATCACTTAAAATAATGAGGTAGCCGCACTTGTATTAGTCTGTCTTTCAAGTGGATTAAATTCACGGTCTCGTTCTCCTCCAGTCTCACAGGCTTTGGCCTGGCTGTCTGAACCTCCAGATTAGACTGATGAGCGCATGCCAGACAGCAATGAAACGCAATTACCTAGGCAAACTTTTGAAGGATTTGAGCCCTGGGGCACAGGCTGTTTACGAAAGACTAAAAGCACCGTTTGTACTGAGCAGGACCGATTGCCTCTGTCTTTTTGAGTTCTGGATCCTGCCTGCCACTGGACTCCAGGCAGGATTTCTCGGGGCAGATAACATCAGGCTTCTGTCCACACCTCTGCACCTCAGGGTCTCTGCTCTGTTTTCCAACAAGAAAATGCAAGTACCAACAAAAACCTATTCTAACATCTCCTTTTGTGTTCACGGACTCTCTCTCTCTTTGGTTTATTATTATTATTATTTTGTATCGTGTACCACTCCAAAACAAAGGCAGCAAGAGATCATCCTATAGCCACTTGGCTCTCTAATGCCTTTGGAAACGAACCACCTTTCCAATAAACAGGAACTTCCCAGCTTTGAAAAAAAAAAAGAACAAAACAGCAAAGCAGTGTCAACAACACGTCCGAAGTACTTTCCCCTTGACTGGAATAGGAGAGGCTTCTGAGGAATTGAGGGAAGAGGAGGCGAAGAAAGCAAAAGGGAGGTTAACAGAGAGAGGTGACAGATGTCCTTCTACCCCACTGGCCCATATTCTGTGATTTTCGCAGACAGACCGGCGGGCCACCACAGGTGGGTTGGAAGGGTCTTCTGTCCACCAGCTGAAGCCCATGATGTGATGGCACAAAGCGGGATGGGGGTGGGGTTACTTGGCACAGAGTGATGCCATTGGGCCTGGAGGTGGTGGGGGACCCGGGGCCCTGAGGCCCGTCAGTGGGTCAGTTGGGGAAAGAGTCTTGGTCTGAGGTGGGCAGGGAGGAGGGCCACCAAGGTCAGGAGTGAACTTGGAAGTATGCACTTGAACAGCACTGGAACCAGGAAGAATGAGGAATGCTTTTAGGGAAGGAGGCCACCCTGGGACACACCTGAACGTGGCGGGAGAGGCAGAACGCCATTCATGTCTGGGAGACAGCAGAGAGGTGGGGGCGGGGGGATGGGGCTCCCAGGAAGGAGCAGAGAAACAACCTGTTCTTACTTTGGGGTCCAAAGCTCTTATTAAATGTGTAAACCCAGGATCAGGTATTTGGAAGACAGACTCTGGTGAGCTGAGGAGCATGGCAGATGGGAAGGAAAGATAGTGACACAGGAGAGTCCGGCCTGGGGGGTGGGGAGGTGGCAAAAGGAGAAGGCAGCTCACTAGCTTGTGAGAGCAGGGGACCGTCGAAGGTAAGGGGTCAGAGGGTCAAGAAGCACAGACACTTCCCATCTTCTTGTCACACAAGTGAAGGGAAAGGGGTGGGCTTCTTGTCACCGGGGCGGGACCACCTAGGCTCCCTCCCTCAGGCTCCCAGCCCGGCTCTGGGAGGCCAGGGAAGAGTAAATCACGGAGCCAAGAAGCAAGGCTCTACCCCAGCACCGGTGCTTTGGGAAGAAGGAAATCACTCGGGGCAGAACGTTTTAGAATTGAGAGTAAAGCTGGTTCGTAGTCGGTTTTGCCCCGAGAGCAGGCACGGTCTTTCTCGGGGACCCCCGCGCACCCCTTACCCTGGAGACCCGGGCTGGGGTCGCGGGGGTCTGGAGAAGTGGGAGAGACACTTCCTGCCTGCCTGACCCTCTGAGGCAAGCCCGTCACTCTCAGAGCCATGACGGAATGAGGACAGCGTGCAGGTGTTCGGGGCTCTGGGGTGTTTCGAAAGCATCTCATCAGGTGGTTTTGAGGTTTTGATGATCTCAAAGCACAGAGGGAAGTCTCGGGGGCTCGTTCCCAGGAGCCCATGGCAGCCGGGGCGGCAGCAACGTGCACCCCGTTGGGTAACAAAGGAGGACAAGGCATGGGGAGATGGCGGAGTGCCAGGGCCCGATGGATGGGACCAGGAGTAGAGAAGGGGGGCCAGCTCCATCCTTGGAGGGGAGGAAGATGTCCTGAAGGAGATAGGGCGGGCCAGGCTCCCTGGAGAAAGGCAGGACAGGGGAGGCGGGGGTGGGTGTTTAGAGGTGGGGGGGCAGGTTAAGGCAGCGGCTCACAGCGACCTCAGTGCTCCAGCCTCTGCCTGCTCCTTGGGTGACGTTTGGTCACTGCAGACCATGGGTGGGTCAGGAGAGGCGTGGAAGTCTCACGGCCCAGAGAAAGGCATGGCAGGAAAAGGAGCTAAGGAACCAGCGGGGAAAGCGATCTCAGTCGGAGCACTTTTGGTTTCTGTATGGGGTCCTCCTTGGCCATCTGATGGCTTGAAAGGCCACATCTGCTTCCTCAGCCACCATGGTCCACGGGCAATGAGTTCAGACAGAGCGGCCTCAAGGAGGAGGCCGTGCCCACTGTGGCTTCCTCGGAGGCCATGGTCTTAACAGTGATGCCCCCCTCCCACCGCACAGGGTCTTCCACACGTGTTGTCACTCAAGGTCACCTACAAGGGCTTCAAACCCAAGCAGGAGGGCCCCACTTCACCTCCAAAGTCTCAGGTCTGAGATAAAAGAAGCAGCACGCACGTTTTCCCCGCTGCGCCTCTGAGGCTGAAGCTGGCGTTCAACTAGTTTTTCGGAGGTGAGAGGATGCGGCCCTCTTGTTGGAGGACACACGAACGGAGTGACACTGGCACCTAAAGGCCTCCCTGCTCGCATCAGAGCTTTGCTAATCTAGAAGGACGTGGAGAGATCCACTGAGCTAGTCAAGCCCCCGAGACATGCCCGTGGCAGGAGAGTCACCAGGTGCTGGCGTGGGGCTGACAGGGGGCGGGGGCGCTGGCAGCAAAGGGTTGCTTTCCTAACTCTGGGAAACTGCTCTCTTGACTTTTATCCCACATGGTGCGGTCCTATGCAAAGCAAGTCATTTCAGGTGGCTCTGATCGAATCATGGTCACTCACAGCCATCAGCCTTGAAGGCCACTGACCTGGGTGCAGAAGAGGTCTTGCCCAGGGGCTGCCTCGGGTCAGGGTCTCTGGAGAGCAGGATTTGCAGAGGGTCCACAGACGTTGAAGTGCTGGTGGCCCACTTGTGTTCTAACAAGGGATAGGAGGGACGGAGCGGGGACAGAAGAGCTGGCCAGTTCATCCCTCTGCTTATGGCCCCAGCCACTAAAATGGCAGCAACGGGAGGGAAAAACAAGAAGAGAAAATCTCTCCTGCACAGACCCCCGTCGTGTGGAAAAAGCTCAGATTTCAGCGCCGGTGTGGGGGCGCCCCTCCCCCACGCCCCCCTTCCCGTTTGTCCACCGTGTTGTCCAACCCCCTTGGTGACTGGGAATTTATTCTCTAACAAACCTCAAGCTCCCTGTTTTGCAGTAGGAAATTCTCCTTCATAAAAGAGCTACTGTTGGTATTGTTTGTTTGTTTTTAATTTCCAAAAATAAGCGAAAGTTTATAAAATGGAGGGGGGAGCAGGGAAGAGGGGGAAGAAGGGGGGAAGGAGAGGGCAAGGGAGGCCGCTGACCCCAGCGTTTCCCAGTCTCGCCTTGGCTTCCCCCCCAGCCCCGAGGTCCGCCCCTCCCCCCTCTCTGTTCTGAACGTGAAAAATAAGCAGCCCGAGCCGCCTTGACTGGAGATGTGTCTAACAAGGCCCTCATTGTCTCAGACAGGTGTGAGATTGGACTTGATCGGAGGCCAACGCCTCCAGTACCGGAGCCAGCTCCGTGAGCTGAAAACATGCACCAGCCCTCCAGTAATACCACTGCAGCCAGCCAGAGTCTCAACAATTTAAGGCTTAACACACACACCATAAATCAGCAGAGGATGGACCAGCCGACCGGCAGCTTCTTGGGCTGATGCCTGCAGACTGTCTGCAGATCAGACCCTGCCTGTTTGGGCTATTTGAGACCACTTTTTTTTTTTTTTTTGGTAATACAAAGATGAGAAACTGGGTGGAGCAGTGCGCAAGCGAACCGGTGTTTGCCCTATCTTGTTCCAACAGCCCCTCTTTCACATAGGTGCTGTTTTGCAGGGACTGCTTGGGAAGCTTCACTTGGCCGCATCCTAATACTAGAATGTGCTTGAGCCGGACACGTGAGTACAGGAGCTGGCTGTGTGACCTTTGGCAAGTCACTTAACCTCTCTGGGCTTCCGATGTCTCCTCTATGGAGCGAGAGGGGCTGGCCTGCTTTCTAAGATTCCCTCATTTCCGTGGTCAGACATTGAAAGTCACTGTAAGAATGGCCCAGATCAGGGGAAGTCATTACCCGTGACGGGAAAATGTGTGACACCACTGATTTCTATGTTTCTGAGTGGATCTGGTCCTCTGAGCAGCAGAAGGCCATTTCCCAGAATTTCCTTCATCGCCTCCTCTTCTGGTCTGTTCTTTAGGAACCTGTGGTTCTCAGAGCAGCCCAGGGAGCTGTGCAAGGCCAGGAGTTTAATTCCCCAGGGCTGTGGTCATAACTCGCCAAGAGCCATGCACTTTGGGTGGCGCAGCCGACAGGCAGGGCCACATGCTAATCAGTGTGGGGCCTCAAGTCCCTGCTTCTCTTGATTAACCCTTACCTAAGTTGCACGTAGGAAAGGTGACTACTAACAAAAGCAAGCCCGGAAGCCACCCTCGATTCAGCGCTTCTGACATAGGGACATTTGGTCTCTGCCCATGGGATTCCTGTGAAGGCCCTCAGAAGCTCTGGCCTTGCCGTTCGTGACCCTGACTCTGAAATCATGGTGACGGTCAATCGCAGGGACGCCTGTGTCTGCCCTGGCTGCCTCGTCCCCGTGGCCACGCACTGTTCAGGGAGTAGATGCAGGAGTTAGCAGCGGCATCCTGAACTGGGACACGGGACTATCACTGAGCACCAGCCCCCAGCCCCCCCCCCCCCCAGCTTTGCCGAGTTCCCACAGCTGTGGCTGCCAGGCCCCGCCCCAAAACACTCACACACCTGTCTGCAGGCCTCCTCTTGGCCCGCCAGCCCAAGCCGCCAGCAGGCTTTCAAGGCCCGGGCCTGTGGGCGGAATCAGCCCAGGGAGGTATTTACTTAGAATCACACAGGAAGGTGAAACTCGGTTCAAAGAAAGCCTTTTGTAGATGGTTCACTACAAATGCCGAAGAGGCTGACCATTCACATTCTCTGAATGTGTCCGATTCATGCAAGCAAGGGATGGGTCAGGGTTCAACCCTGGCCGCTGCCCACGTGGGCCCTGTGGTCACAGAGTGTCCTGTCAGCCCTTCTGCAGCTGTTTGCTGATCCCAGGGAGCTGGGCTGGGGGCGCCCTGTGGGGCTGAGAAGGGCCGAGGGTGGCCTGGAATGGGCATTCTCTCCTTCCCTTTTTGCACAGCCCCCTCCTCAAGTGTGGAATTGAGCATTTTGCAAAGGGAGACCCAAAGAAGCACAGGATACAGAATCCCACCCTGGGTACCTATCATTTCGTGGAGGAGACCTCACATGACTAGAAAAGGGCCGCAGAAGGCAGAGCACGATTACTGTCCTAATGAGGGTTCTGTACCCTATATTCCGTGGCCACCTCCGAGGTGGGACAGACCGACGTGATGAGCAATGGACCAGGAGTCCCAAGACTTGGAGTTCAGGTCGGCCTCCACCTGGGCCAATCCCGGTCATTTCCTGGGCCTCGGGGGTCTCAGGAGTAACATAAAGGGCACTGAGCAAAGAAGCATAAGGCCCCTTTCAGCGGTGACAGTTTGTCATTCCCACTGTGGAGCCGTGGTTATGGGGCCTCCTGTTGGAGTTCACCCAGGGAAATGGACTTGACTGAAGGCCCTACTGAAACCACTGCATTTCTCCCGTCCCTCTCCACCCCCCTCCCCACAGAACAAGGGGACACTGAAGGTGACTGTCACAGAATGGCTGCATGGCTCGTCTGGATCTGACAGGACCGACGGATGTGTGACACCCTGTGAAACATCACTGCCACCAACACAGGGACAATAATAGCAGTAAGAGCAAAGCAAATAACATCAACCATTGGTTTCATGTTTGAAGCATGCCAGGCTCTGTGCTTAAACCCTGGGCGAAAATCTACCTCAATCCCCGCAGCAAGTTCCTGAGGGAACAGGAGTAACTACACAAAATATTCACTGCGTGCACGGCACAGAAGTAGTAACTCATTCGTCCTCACAGCTTGCTGCTGGGCCAGGCACTATTATTACCGTGCCCATTTTACAGATGGGGAGCAGTGGCTCAAAGGACTTCAAGAATTTCCGTAAGGTCACATGACTGCAAAGTGGCCAACCCAGGATTGGAATTCCAAAGTCCACACCTATTATCTGCCATATCAATTTTAGTGCTAATTTATAGATCCAGCTTCTGCTTTCCTGAGAAAGTGCATTCTCGGGGTGGGGGGGCTCCCCTGTTTTTTCCTAGTCCCTTCTGATGCGAAGATGAGAGAAATAGCTATATCGTTCTGTCTTGACACCCCCAGGCCTCTATTTCTCTCTCTGAGGAAGCCATAACTGAGCAAGGAGAAAGTTTGAAAAATAAAAGAAATTCCTTATAGACCCTCTAACGTATCCACCCCGCCCCCTCCCTTGAACCCACCCCCTCCCCCAAGGCGTGAAAGAATCAAATGAGGAAATCGGGAAGAGATTCTGGAATAAGAGTAACAAGATTTCCTCTCCCATCCACCTGAATTGGCCATCTGTAATTTTGCACAAATTCAATTTTAAAGTCATGCTTTGTAATTTGTGGAAAATCATATTAAATTAAACAGATCCACGTCTGGGCAATGACTTCTCCCATTTAGCAACATATGGTGCCTCAGAAAGCCTGATCCCACAGCAAAAATATTACCAAAAAGAAAAAAAAAGAAAAAGAAAAGGTGGCCCTTTAATCATAAGCAACAGAGTAGAGGTGTTCTGGGACATTCCTACTGGTTTCCCTGGAGTGTCAGGCGTGACCGGTCATCTCTAGGAGCTGCGGTGGCCGGAGTTACAGAATATCAGCATTTAAGACCATGTCCGTCATTGCTTATATGAGGTGGGGGGCCTGGGACTGGTGGTAAAGGAAACAGCAGAACCGATCACGGGCTCTGCGCCTGCGCAGGGCCACCAGGCGGGACCCTCCGGACAGTGTCCTGCAACCTCATGGGTGACAGGTGGTGGGGATTAAGTGAGCCAACGACATCGGCCCTTTCTATAACCGTGAGCTCTATTTTGTTACTGCCTTCGGTGACCGTGTGGACCAGGCAATGTCCCTGGCATAATTCGCTGCCGACAGCTCCAGTAACAAGCCCAGGAGAGAGACACCATCACAGACGGACGCTGCAGGGCTGCAGGTTCCAAACCAGGGCAGGGGTGGGGGGAGTACCTGCACGTGGCAAAAACTTATGCCTTCACCCCCTGAGATACCAACCCTCTTGGACCAGCCACAGGATCACGGCTGAAAATTCAGGCCAAAGACAGCTCTACAGAGCCGGCAATTTACAACAACGTCCGGATGAACAGACCTTGAGAGAAGCGATCTAAATAAACCACTTAACGGGCAGAAATGCCAAGGCGGGCCCTTGAGCTTTGTGCTGACTTTTACAGATATTTTAATAACTTGATCATATAATTTGCCATCTGATCTCACAGAGAGAGGCACTAATGCAGTGTGAGTGGCCACACAGGGCAACAGCCCCATGAGGCTTAACGAAAACCATCATGCTCACTTCCCTAGTGTGACCCGCACCTCCAAAAAGTACTATCACTGGTCAGATTGTTTCTTCCTCCCTTTTTACCTTTAGAGTTTCTTTTACCTCCCCCACCCCCACCCCTGCAAGTCAGTGTATATATGTACCCTTACTAAAGATGGTAGGAGTTGTTGGCACAGCGTAAGCTCCCTGGGTCTTGGGTCTGGCCTTGGAATGACTCAAGTTGAACATATAAAGCTGTCAGTAAAGACACTTCCTCTGTGGGAATCAGCAAGTTATAGATCTGGGAGATTTAAATGTCCTGGATGGGTGAACTGCTCACACCCAGGGTGGTGCCGACTCACAGGCTTTCTCTAGGGACGCTCTGCCTTCACGACACCACTGGTGGTCGCGCCCTAACCCCACGGCAGAAGGGTCACGGCGCATCCTCCTCCTTCCTCCCAGCAGGACTGAGCTCACCACAACTGCGGCCCAAGTCTCGCTAACCACGCTGATCACACAGACTTACGGAGGCCTAGACGCAGTAATGTTGGGTGAAAGACCAAGATGGTGTGCAGAAATGAGTGCTATGTCTGTTGGGGCCGTGTGTTTTAAAGCTCAGGTTTCACGGCCACTTGACAGCTGTTAGGTGACATGAGACAAGTTGGCCAGTTCTCTACCGCCCGCTCCCCCATCTCGTCCACACTCCCTCCAGTTTGGAAAGAGAGGCCATTCTGTCTTACGGAGAGTCCCCTTTACAAAAGGATTAGTAAGCAAGCACTTGCTATTGACCACAGCTGGAAGATGCACAAAATCTTGAAACTACATTTGGAATGTTCTACACCTCAACTATGACCCGAAGATGTTGTGACTAGGGATGGTGCCCAGGACTGCATCTGGAAGAAATAACTGTCTTTTCTGCCCAACCTCTCCTAGTCAGGGCTCATTCATGGACTTGGCATCAGAATACTATTTTCTCTTGAAAATGTCGATTCCTTTTAAACATAAATGGGATATTCCATGCCATGTAGGACAGCTTGAATTGGCTAATACTCGATCTGAAGACTTTGCATAGCTTGAAAACTAAAAAGCAACTGGATAAGGGTGCCTGGGTGGCTCAGTCAGTTGAGAGTCTGATTTTGGCTCAGGTCATGATCTCGTGGTTCAAGAGTTTGAGCCCCGTGTCCGGCTCTGAGCTGACGGCTCAGAGCCTGGATACTGCTTTGGATTCTGTGTCTCTTCTCTCTCTGCCCCTCCCCCACTCTCTCTCTCTGTCAAAAGGGAGAGAGAGGGATGCAGAACTTGAGAGACTATTGAATGCTGAGAATGAACTGAGGATTGGGGGGGAGGGGGGAGGGGGGAAGACAGGTGGTGGTGATGGTGGAGGGCACTTGAGGGGAAGAGCACTGGGTGTTGTATGGAAAACAATTTGACAATAAAATATTATGGGAAAAAAAATAAATAAACATCAAAAAAAAAGAAAAGAAAAAAATCAACTGTATAAGAAGTGCTACCTTCCTTTTTTTTCTTTTTCCTGTCAATCCTCTGGCGTGCACAAAGAAGCGGAAAATACACATGATTGGCCAATGTTTGTTTTTTGGGTGAGTTCTATACTATTTTTTAAAATTATTTTGTTTTATTGACTGTGGTTGGTAACTGAATCTCCGGTATCAAAACATAAAATGTTCTGCCAGAAAGAGATTACGGAAGAAAGGTCTATGGAAAGAAACTGGGTTTGTCAGTGAAGATTTTATTTACAGGTGTTTTGCAATCCGTACCTTTAATCTCCATAACAATTGGGCTGTTCTACTGCTTTGGAGGCAATTGTTCAATAAGAGGAACGCTCCTGTGGGGCGAAGGCTAGGAACATATTTGTGAAGATCTAAGACAACTATGCGCTGAAGCGGCTCTTGCCTACGGAGGTCAGAGGAGCCCAAAGCTCTGGCAGTCATGCCCCGAGGACCAGAGAGAAATAAGGAAAGGCAGGAGTTATTACAGTGCCTCGGTGTTATTGAAATCATATGCGCTGACTTTTACACAGCCCTAAAAGAGCTGAATTACAGGAGGGCCTGCATTTCTGCTCCATGATGTGTAGAAAAATTGTGCAAATGAGTAAAAGCCACCTCGGTTTGGGGAACCACCACTTAAGCCTTCTGACCGGGACCCTGCTCTGCCACCAGAGTATGTGGTTCGTTCCTCCTTTGGCCACACACTTTTAGCAACTTTTGACCCGACTTCCTGGCCATAGTCAAAGTTTCTTTTTTAAATACACAAATCTGAAAGGCTATCTTCGGGTAATTTGTAAATTTGGGACGATGAGATATGCAAAGTGAATCGCCAGCCTTTCGAAATGGGTGTTGGGTCAACCATGCCTGGCCAGAAAGCCATTTTGTTTTTTTTCTAAAGGCACCTTGTCCAAAATGACAGTGATACGCCCAGCGCTGGGAGGGCAGATTCTTGAGTCTGCCCAGCTGGCTGGCTGTGGTCCTCCCGCGATCTTCTGAGCCCTTGCTTACTACCATCCACAGTGCCATGAAGCGTTGGGGGGGTAGGGCAGAGGGGACCCGAGCCTCCTGTCTGCTGGTCCACTTGGTTTCCATGAGACAGGGCAGAGCTTACCGCCCACCCCCACCAGCACCACTGGCCTCTGGTCCCCTCTGCCTACATGTGCTAGAAAATGTTAAGAAATGTCTGACCATGGGGTACCTGGGCTCAGTCGGTGAAGCGTCCGGCTTTGGCTCAGGTCATGATCTCACAGTTCGTGGGTTTGAGCCCTGCATCGGGCTCTGTGCTGACAGCTAGCTCAGAGCCTGGAGTCTGTTTCAGATTCTGTGTCTCCCTTTCTCTCTGACCTTCCTCTGCTCACACTGTCTGTCTCTCAAAAATAAAAAATAAAAAAAAAAAAAAGAAAGAAATGTCTGACCTCATATATGAAAAAAACATCCTATGTTTTCCTGCCTGGGAAATAAAAGTACCATGATCCTGAGTTCCAACAATGACGGCTGAACTGCTGGTAGCCAGAAGAGATGATGGAGGGATTTAACATGAGACACTGAGTCCATGTCTCCCCTGCCCAGAATAGCAGCTCTGCAGGGTAGACATAGGAGAGTTATTTCTAGACTTCTCCTCGGCCTCCTGTCCTGTCTGCTTCGGTGTAATTGCTAGAATGGTGTCCACCCCCCCTCCCCCTCCCCCAGCCCTGACCAAAACAGGCATGTTCACGTTCGGACCCGTGGACCCGTGAATGTGATCTTATTTGGAAAAACAATCTTTGCAGATGCGATTCGGTGAGAAGAGATGAGATTCTCCTGGTTTCTCTGGGTGGGGCCTCAATCCAATGACAAGTGTCCTTAAAAGACACAGAAGAGACAGATAAGGAGGCCGTATGAAGGTGAAAGGGGAGAATGGAGCCAGGAGCCAGGAGCCAAGAAACATCCCAAGGCATGGATTTGTGTGCTTGAGAGTGGGGGAGGGGCCCAGAGAGAGGGAGAGAGAGGATCCCAAGCAGGTTCCACACTGTCAGCACAGAGCCCGATGCGGGGCTTGATCCCATGAACCGTGAGATTATGACCTGAGACGAAATCAAGACTAGGAGGCTTAACCTACTGAGCCACCCAGGCACCCCACCAGCTAACAGTTTTTTTTTTTTAATATTTATTTATTGAGAGAGAGCGATGATCTGGGGAGAGACAGAGAAAGGAAGGGATCCCAGGCAGGGCTCCATGCTGTCAGAACAGAGTCCGACATGGTACCAAGTAAGTACCAAGGAAGCACTCCAACTGGAGTTTTATCAAAAACTTACTCTTCTGAGCAAAAAGTCTGCACGTGTGTGCGCACCCACACAACCGAGCACCAGCCCGTAGACGATGAGAATGAGGGGAAAGTTCAGAACATAGAGAATCCTCAGAAGGAATATTGTATCCTTAATTAAGATCAGGCCCTGAAGTGAACCCTTCTTTCTTGTAATTAGAAAAGCTGTCCACAAAGCATCGCCAACGCGCTCTGGAAAACACAGTCTGATCACCTTGAATGACATCCATGAAAGCGTTTGGTCTGAAAATGTAGTCCGGCTAAAAATGTGGTTTACGATGACTGGTGCTGGCAGCTCACCAGGTTGGCGGCTCCTTTGAAGGGCTGGTTTATTAAGTACTTAGCTGTGTGGTGCTTGTAAATACGGCCCAGGCATTCTGAGCCGTGTGTTGTAACTCCGGCACTCCATCCACCGAGCGCAGGGAAGAACTCACAGGCCTCGAATGGAAATCACGGGTGACAGACAGGCCCAGAGAGAGGGAGAGCCACATTCGACTCGAGCCACAAAGGCAAGGGCTTTTTAGGGCCTTTTTGTCCCCCAAAAAGAAAACAGACTTAACTTTCTTCCCATTCTCCTGTCTCTTTTTCTGAATGTCTACAATGCAATATATTAGTACGAGCTTTTCAAACGTAAACCTACAGTTTACATTGCACAAGCCAAGAACATCAGAAACAGTAAACTGGGTTCTTAATTCCTGCCTTGAGAATACTTTGGGCTCTAGTAACTCTAACCCTCCACCTGCCCCTGAGAGGACAGGACAGGATGCAGGGGTGACACCCAGCAGCACGCTCACCTCCCTCCCCTCTCCCTTCCCTCTCACATCTATTTATTTTTATGTATTTGTGGGGACACCTGATTCAGGCTTGATGTCAGTCGTGTTAGGATTCTGACGTTGGAAACCTTGAAAGGCTCTCAGGCTCTAGCACGCTGGATAAGAGCGATTTTTCAATCATGCACTTTTCACGTTTACAGTTTTCATTCCTAGCACCCGGACTATTTTGCTTTGTTGTGTAAGCATTAAATGACCATTTATAGATTTACATGCGCAAACCCTTTGGACTATAGCCTCTACTTCCAAGGCACGATCCCCCCACCACTCTGATTTCGAACTTCTAGAAGAAAAAGGGAGGAGGGAGAGAGCAACAGACAAGACAGGAGAAGAGAAGGGCTAGGCAGTTTGATATTTTACCCCCAAGCTCTGGAAAGGGGATTTCTCTCCCTCCTACAGGAAATAGAAAGGTTTTTTTTTTGTTTTTTGTTTTTCCTTTTGTCCATGTGACTGATAAACACTGACATATGTAACTGGATGGCTGAGGAACAAAGTCGATTCACACCTCAAAAAGCTTCCCAGACAGCCATAGCCGTTCCAAAGTAACTTTGACTGGGGGGAAATCACTATCAAGACAAAAATCGTTTGGAATCCTAAAATTCAGGAGGGGAACCTGAGATGTGAGGTTCTCTATTCTCTGGCCATATTCTCAACTCTCAAAAAGAGGCACTCAAACTCCCCAAGGCTGAGCAGAGGTGGCCTGGGTTTGGACATTGGAAGGTTTCGGCCCCCGCGGACCCCAAGAGGGATAGAGTCTTACATGTAGGAAGGCCAGCCCGTTGCCCCAGTAAACAGAGTAATTGGGAAGCCCTCCTTGTCCTTCATTCCCTCATGCTAGAGATTCATGATTCTGAGTTCTTTTGTCACCAGCTTGAAAAATAGATGTACACATCCGCTCCTACCCCCCAAAAAAAGACAGTTTTCAAGGTGTCCAGCACAGAGTCTGGCTCTAAGGTCATTAATAGCAACATTTGATGATAATAGAAGGAGTTCAGTACAGCCCAGAAAGTGAATGTCCAGCTCCCTCTCCTCTTTGAGGACTGGGGTCTTCTGACCCTGGTCAGCCCTGCATCTAATGGATCCTTGATCCAACAGAGCCTGCTACCCTCCCAACCCTGGCTCATAGCCAGAAAGGTCTGGATTTGAGTCCAAGTCTGTCACATCGGCTCTTGGACAATCTGAGCAATTGTCAGCCTGTGAGGTTCAACCCCTCTGTCTACAAACCACATCAGACGATGGCGATGAGAGCGGAATCATGTGCTCCAAAGGTCTGACCCATGCCAAAACACATCCTAACTGGTCCAGTCAAAGAGTTACACCTCATGTCAACACACAGCAGAGCCACAAAACTTTGGCCTCTTCATTTCTCTAGTTTCTCCAGATGGGAATCTCTCTCTCTCTTCCCAGACAGGTGAGGGTGATGCAGCCTTAAATGTGGTTCATCATTTCTGATACTTCAGGAGTCAAATTCTTAAAATTACTTGCTCGGGTCACCTGAAGCCATCTCTAAAGGAGCGTGTGTGACCAAGTCAGCATCAGCGACTTCATCTCGCTAGAATCTGCCCATCCCATCTTTTGAAAAGACACATGTCCGTTTTCCTTCCCATGAGTCTACAGGAATCCTAAAAGTTGCCTGTAGAAGTTTGTGATGATGTCTTGATGAATCGTGTGATCATGACAAAATGGCTTCCTCTTCACTTTTAAGAGCTGGTGAAGTAGCAAGCTGAGATTAACCTCGGCCCTTTTAGGAGTTAAACTCGCCAAATCAACAGTGGTTTGGTAGATGGCCACCGGCCCCCCTTTCCCTCACCTTGCTTCAGATAGATGAAATGTCTATTTTGAGGGCTTCTCAAGCACGTCCAATTCTAGATAAATAGAGGCGTTATTCTACATCTGTGATTTCCACTCACAGAGTTAAAGACGCAGGCGTAACTCTCCAGATGAAGTCAGCCTCTCTGTCAACCCACGGTCCTTCCAAGCCCCGAGCTGCTGACGCTTCCAGATGCTGAAAACATTCACACATCTGTACGGCACCACTCTTGAACTTCCATGACTACCTTTGGGATATTTTTCTCAGCACGATTGCTGCCTTTTCAAAGACAGCCATAAACACATGCTGAATTTTTATATAAAGCATCTTCTTAAATATAATATGGAGTCTCTAGAGCTAAGCCAGGAAAATAACCATTTTCCTGCTTGTCAAGAACAAAATGAAGGTTCTGGCTGAAAGAGACTTTACCATTATCCCTGTTAACTTTCTAATTTCAGGGAAAAAAAAATCCCCAGGGCCTCCTCAAAGCATGACTAAGGTAAAAAAGCATTTCCTTATAGAAAAGAGAAAAAAGTAGTTTTACACGAATATATCTTGGACAGTTATTTTTTAAACGTTCCTATAATTTTACAAGTGATGTACTGACCAGCAAATCATATTTTGGAACGAAAGGGCATATTAGCAATAGAGTTAACACATTCTTTAGAATAGCAACCAAGCCTCAAGGGCACTGCAAATGCAAGTTATTATTACTTATATGTTGCAGAAGTAAAAAGTTTTTAAAAGGAACAAGAAAGGGTGATGCTCTGTGTTAAACCTGATACCCTGCTAAGCATACAGTATTCCAAAGAGCTGAGGAATGCCGGTCCGTGGTAATGTCTCCACCCAAGAGCTGCTGACTGCCGAGGACAAGAATTCAATTACTACCCTCCCCTCTTCTTTTTAGTTAAAAAAAAGAGCGTATCTGACAAGGAGAGAAATCAGATCTGATTCACTCCTCACCAAAACTGTCTGAAACAAAGCTGACTTCATGGTGATCATTTCAACTTGCCCCCACTGCGGTTGGATTCTCCACTGCATTTTAAAAATGATGAATAGTTTTGGTTCCAGTATCAGTAGAAAAAGGCAAGCCCCTTATCAACCTAGTAGTATAAATCGTCCAGCATACAATGAGAGAAGAAGAGACTAGAAGGAGGTCTGCAAGGTGACATAAGTTAATTTCAATGGCCCTCAACACAAGACCAAAAACTCTCCTTGAGAATTTGTTCTATTTGGAAGGAAAGTACCATTTAACCCCTTGCCCATCTCTCTCAATTAATGTGCCATTGTCCGATGTACCGTACACGCTTGCATTTTGGCATTTAAAAAAATCAGCATGCATATTTTGAACAAGTCGTCATGATAAACACCACAGAACCGATGCTTTCGGGGAAGCTATTCCTCAATACACCAAAGATAAGTCTGAAGATGAGAAACAACCAGCCCAAATCAAGCTTTGGGTTTCTGTTTGGATACAAATTGGACAGTCTACACACAGGCCACTTAACAGCTGTGGGCATAGTATCTGATGGGAAGCTCTCTTTGGGAATTTTCCACGCAAATCAAAGAACTGCCCCCAGAAGCATACTTATGAGAGCCTGAGACAGGAGCCATTGAACTCCGTACAAGAGGCCTACCCTTCGAGGATCCCACAAGGCCTAACCCCAAAAGAGGTGTGCGGGTTTAGAAGCCTTAAGGGACTCCCGAGGAGGGCACATCCCACAGTATGACTCACACACAGAAAACGCCCAGGGAAGTGAATTTTGGCAGTCTCAGGGGCCGGGACCATGTCCCTCGAGGGCCACCTGCTCTCTCCCCCAGATGTGACCCTTATCTCTCCCTTTGAGTTCAACAAGCCGGCTACTTGGAGAAGGGAATCTTACTGTGACCATATCACGCACAGCGGTGTACCGCACGGCAGAGTAAGAGACTGTATTTCGGAAATGTGACACAGTATCACAGAGCAAATAATCATTGACGTCAGGGTTCTACAGTGCAAATGAACTTTGTGTATTATCTAATTTGGCACAGGGCGTTTTATGCAATTCTTGTATTTTACAGTGTTTTTGTTGTTGCTAGCTAAATCCCAGGGTATATGTGTATGGGGTGTGTGTGTGTGTGTGTGTGTGTGTATGTGTTAATCTGCACTCTTTACTGATGGCAAATTTATTTATTGTAAATAATATCTTTGATGTAATGGCACCCAGGCTTTCCTACTATTTCTTTGTATTTTCATAAGAACCTATATGAGTTATAAACCCCACCCAGTAATCTGAAGACAACAAGAACTTGAAATATCCCGACTTTCACCTTGCTTGGGGTTTGTATGTATGTGTGTGTTCTAGCCTAATGGGTAGGGAGAAAAATAGCATAGCCAAAGCTAACTCTTAAAAAATTCAAGATATTATCTACATATAGATAGATATCTCTCCATATCCTAAGCAGTAGAGCCTGCCGATCTGGGGATCTCAGGACAGCGCAGAGCTGACTCAATAGGCCCCGGGTGGCCCAGAGACCCTGCGTGTCTAACCAGGCTCCCAGGCTGCAGGTCCGAGGACCACCCTCCGGGGCACAAGGGGAGCAAAGAAGCCAGGGCAGGTCTGGGGGAGGGGGTGTGGCCCGAGGGTGAGGCAGGAAGCGGGCTCCCTCCAGGTACTTACCCTGCATCTGACTCTGAGGCTGAGGGTTAAAGGCAGTGGAGTGGTTCAAGGAGGCCCGAGGGTTGGGTGTGGGGGCTGGGTGGTGTGGGCTGACCCTCATGGCTGTTCGCCGCAGCTGCTCCAGCTCACTGAGCCGCTCGGAAAAAGACAAGCTCCCGGGCTTGGTCTGATCATCTAGTTTCTGACGATGTCCTATTGTGGGGAGGGGGTGGGGGTGGGGAGGGGAGAGGGAGGCAAGGAAGGAGGGAGGGAAAAGATCAGAAAATGTATTGTGGATTTCCTAACATTCGGGGCTTTCTTGCCTTTCCCCTCCCTCTCCCCTCGCCCCCAACGTGGCTTGGCTGGCGGTCTGCATGCTTCACTGGGGCTCCCAGGGGAGATTCGGGGTCCCCTTGTCATCACTAGGTGCCCGCTCAGTCGGCGCGCCGTTTCGTCTCCCTGACCCTGTGCGCCCACCTCCACTGGGTGGAATGCGGTGGGCGCACCCGGATTGGTGACCGTGTCAGGTCGAGAGGGAGCGAAGGAGCCTTCATTGTTGGTGCTGGCACACACCATGGGCGAAGCTAGGCAGCCAGGAAAGGTGCCTTCCCTGTGGCATCAGAACAGTCTACCGCCATACCACCCTGAACGGCTGATCTCGGAAGCTAAGCAGGGTGGGGCCCGGTTAGTACTTGGATGGAAGACCTGTATCATCAGAAAAGCGGGACCCTACTGCAGCCCCAACCCCTGGCAGGCTTTCAAGGCAGCAGTGGGCCCCAGAGCTGAGCACACGCCCCTTCCAGCAGGAAACGAGGTGTGGCTGCAAACCCACGGTCCTTGGGGAGGTCCGATCCCCTGAATGTGCAGCCCCTCCGCCCCTCTCCTCCAGAGCTTTCCACGGGCATTCTTGAGTGTTCCTTCCTGAAGCTGACTTCCCCAGGTGCACCCTCTAAGAGCGGGTTGATCGGAAGGCATAGCCTGGGCCTCATCCGGTCCAGTATTCCCAGCAGGCTGGGCTCACTGGAGCCCAGAGAATGTGCCAGCAGATTGCATGAGCTGCCCAAGGGCTCAGGAATCCAAGGCGGGGCCTCCACATCTAAAGAGATGGCGAATACCCTTGCCTTGTTCCCCATCAAAATCATTGTCACTGTGGGGCACCTGGAGGGCTCAGTTGGTTAAGCGGCGGCTTTGGCTCAGGTCATGATCTCATGGTTCATGGGTTCGAGCCCATCGTCAGGCTCTGTGCTGACAGCTAGCTCAGAGCCTGGAGCCTGCTTCGGATTCTTTATCTCCCTCTCTCTCTGACCCTCCCCTGTTCGTGCTTCTCTCTCTTTCTCTCAAAAATAAATAACATAAAAAAAAATCACTGTCACCATGGGGCAGTGAGCAGGAGCCATTCACATAGGACATGGCAGGCGGGTTGGGCCTCCCGTTTCCTTCCTTAATTCCTCCGATGAAATGTGTGTACACTGAGGACTCGGGCCTGTGAAGCAGAACTGAGGCTCAGGGTGTACTGATCTAGCCACCAAGGGGCCAGGCGGTTCAGTCCCCTTCCGAAGAGGATGCACCCCTGGGCCTTCCTCACCCCTGTGGTTCCAATAAAGAGTCATTGACCAACTTCTCACACCAGCCGCCCCCCGACCCCGCAACCCACCGCCATTGTCAGGCGGCCTCCAAACCATGCTGGACGAGCCGCCTGCTTGTGGCCATAAATCCAGGCTCTTTCACGTGCCCCAACCCAGACCTCAGTTAGAAAGAGGATTCCTGGAGTCGATGCTCTCTGGCCTGAGGGTGTGGGGGGAGGGGAGTGGGGTGGAAGGAATACGTTTTAGCCCAGCTCCCAATCACTACAATTACAAAATTAAATTTTATAATTTGTATTATGGCTCCAAATCTCTGTGGCTTGCCATTTCTTCTCACTGCCAGGCCCCTGGGCACAGTGGACCCGGTCTCAAATTCTAGACCGAAAAAAAGGACCTACTCTACGGCAGTGATATTTATCATGAACAAGACCTGTTTGGCTCCAAAATGAGGAAACTACTTAAGCATAATATTTGTGTCATTCAAATGCAACACTCCCTCTTTTCATGTGTCACCAAGGCAAATCTGGACTCTGATTCAGCCCCGCAACCTGTGATACTCAACCTGAGCACAGACAGCCTGAGTCACTTAGGGACCGCACACATGTGAGAGGCCCCTTCCCACTGAGTATTTTAAGCGCTGGCCTTGTGGGCGAAAGGCCATAGGGCTAGGTCCCGGAACAACTCCTGTCATCCCTGTCTGTCAGAAGTATGAAAATGTCTTTTTCTAGAACATTCTATTTCAGTGGATCATGGTGTAATTCAGTGTCTCTGGATGGCTCTTTCCCTGATTTCTCCCTCCTTTTTAAAAAAAATTTTTTTAATGTTTATTTATTGTTGAGAGAAAGAGATCGAGCGTGTGCAAGTTGGGGAGGGGCAGAGAGAGAGAGGGAGACACAGAATCTGAAGCAGGTTCCAAGCTCCCAGCTGTCAGCACAGAGCCCAACGCAGGGCTCGAACCCACAAACCGTGAGATCGTGACTTGAGCTGAAGTCTGATGCTTAACCATTTGAGCCACCCAGGTGCCCAGATTCCTGCCTCCTTTTATCTTTGGGACAGATTCTTAGCTTTCTGCTGATCAGACCGGAGAAATCTGTTATTCCTACAAGCAAAACAATTCCACTTCAAAAGCCATTCAAGGCATAACAATTCCGCCTTTTAAATGCCCATCAGACCTAGTATTAGGCTGGTATTAGGAGTCAGGGAAAGAAGAGGGCAGGACAAATGACTCTGGAGAGTTCTACTGCCTCAGAAAGAATGTCGGTTGGCAAAATAATGGTGGCAGAGTCTTCCAGTTTTGTATCCATTTCCAAACTTCACATTCCTTGGGCACCCAGTGGCATTTTTGAAGAACCCTGGGTCAAGGACAGGGAGTGATCCCGAAGAATGATGTGTACGAGATCATTCTCAGTACATGGCATTTGGCAATTTGGAGTCTACTCTGCATTTGGAGAAAGGCTGTCCGTTGTGTCTGCCTTAGCCACCAAGCTTAGGGACCACATGCTACCAAAACATGGAGCAGGAGTAAGTCATGTTAGGTAAGCCATGACTGTGGCCGGGCACAGCGTGAGATTATTTTGTATTAGTCCCCTCTCATAGCCCTACGTTTAAAAAAACAAAAGTTTTAACATGTGAGCAATTTTTGTACCAGCGGACTCCTGCCAAAAGTGTAGTCATTTACAGAGATTAACTGATGGCTGTCTGCTTTAGCAGGAATGTTCAGGCATAACTTTCAGAGAAAACAATTCTTCACTCTGAGCGATTTTCTAAGCCCTGAGAGTTGGAGGCTGAGTCTAATGCTGGAGGAGTGGGGGAAACACTCACTCCACACCCTCCCCACGTGCGATCCTGGCCGTAAGTAAGAGCCTATTGCCTTTGCAGGTTATTGTGAGCCCCCTTCCTCACCAGGATGCTTGAGGGTTGTAACACCAAGGCACGGGGGAAATAAAAAGCATTATCATCCGAAAGGTGTGGTTCAGAAGCATTTATAAGGTAGATCAAAAGAACACCTAATTCTTCTTTTTTGAAGCCATCCGATTTCCTGGCCCAAAGAGCAATATTTTGTATGAAATACAGAAGCTTCCGATAGAAACGTTCAAGCCGGGGAAAATGAATGCTTTATGTCTCCGGTTTCCTGTATCTGTGTGCAATTAACATGTCAATTTGCCCCCCTGAATTTTAAATACGGGAGTATGGGAAATGTCCACTATCAAACTCACTTTTCTTCCTTCTCGCTGAGTACTGGGCTTCAGAGGACAACAGGGAATTCAACTCTGGATCAAATCTAGGAGAATTACCATGCAGTCCCGCTGCATGTTTGGCAGTCTGACTTTTTGAGCACACAGGAGGTCAGCTGAAAATGTTGATATGGTGGCCCTTAAAATAGTGACTACCTCAAGGTTTCATACCAGGACATCTTATTGACTCTTGAAGAGAGTTGAAAAGGATACTAAATTATGTTTCTCTATTACCATTCCCACATTCTGGAAAAAGTATTTGATTAGGATTTTATTAGCTATGCAGTGTCATATAAAGCCAAAAGAAAAAAGAATAAAAATAAATTAATCCCATCTGTGAGATTTTACTTCTTCATTCCAAAGACATACGTCCTGTAGTTTTCTGGGGGAGCTGCCATCAAGGCACCCCTAAATGTTATGATATCTATGAGGGATAATGAGGCCAGCTTTCAGTTGTCTGCTATAAAAACTAGACTGAGTAGGTATGCATATCTCTCTCATAACTGAACTATATTTTTCAAGAAACCGTGGTTGAACAGTGAAATATGATATTTGCTCTTTTTTTCTTTTTTAAGTAGTCTCCACACCCAGCCTGGAGGCCAACGTGGGGCTTGAACTCACGACCCTGAGATCAAGACCTGAGCTGAGATCAAGAGTTGGGAGCTTAACCGACTGAGCCACCCAGGCGCCTGAACAATATTCCCCTCTATCACAGAAAACAAGTAAGGCTAAATTGTCACTTTTTCCTGGAAAATTTTGGCCAGAGAGAATCATTTTATGGCAGTTGGCTAGCCCATGTTTCTGGTGTGGGTTTACTACTTTTCTTGGTAGGTTCTCAGCAGAAAAAGTAGGAAGCATTGTCATGAGGGGAAGTTGAAGAAAACGTATACAAAATGATACCAGAAGATATCTCTATGTGTGTGTGCACACCTACATGTGTATCTATCTATATATGACC
Organism: Suricata suricatta; assembly: GCF_006229205.1. Taxonomy (NCBI): domain Eukaryota; kingdom Metazoa; phylum Chordata; class Mammalia; order Carnivora; family Herpestidae; genus Suricata; species Suricata suricatta. The sequence goes on along the minus strand of NC_043704.1, from coordinate 11,836,843 downwards.
TTGTGATTCTTCTAAGAGCATACATGTATTTCAAAAGATGCTTGCTAGTCAATCTGATCCTAACAACATGGGTCTGGATATGAAAACATGGGTCTCTTCCTTTTAATTTGCTACCGCTTCACGACTATGGAAAAGAAATTGATGTGTGTGGAGAACAGCTCATTTTTCCTGGTATAACAGTCTACACTCTAGATTCCGAGGACAGGAAAGTAATCATACTGAATGTGCCTGGGATCCTTCCTTAAGGAACCTTGCAGGTGATGAAATAAATCTTTCTAATAGCAAACCGATCTGCCTGCTGGCTAATTTAATGTTGGAAAGTATTGTCCCATTGTGTGTGTGTATATGTGATACATATATCACAATGTAAAATATATGATATATGTTAGCGTATTATATATTAGAATAAATATTATATAGTCATGTTTATATATTGTCCAATGTTATATAAACTTTGGTAGCCTAACTTCCCCCTCTGATTTCTTCCCATATTATTAAACTAGGAGATCCCTGCAGAGTTAGAGTACTTCAGAATCGGAGAAGTGCTGGAGAAATCAGCCTTGTTTTTTTAACCCATGTGTGAAGAGTGAAGTTCAGAGAGGTTATATCATTTATCCCATCTCACACAGCCAATGAGAGAAAGAGGGCAGGTCTGAAAACACACCCACTCCCTCAAACCACCACCCACCCACCCAGTGCCCTGCAAGCTTGCTCCTGTAAATATTGATTTCTGTGTGCCCGCAGTGAGTCAAGAGGAGAGGTGAACAGTTTAGGCACTTGGAGGCCCCCAGGCCACCAGAGCACCGTCAGCATTTGCACTTTCTGCCTTTACTATCCCTCTTCTGTTCCTAGCTCACGTGGCGGCCCTGAGTGGCACTGTGATCCCACAGGACAGAGCTATGTCTCACACACCTGAATGAGCATCCCGTGTCCTGGGACATTCTGGCTTGGTAGCTCTGGGGTGTGGCCCGCGAATTTAGATTTCCAGTAAAGCCCAAGGGATGTGATGCTGCCGGTCTAGAGAACGTCCTGGGGATTTGAGTGTGAAGGGGGTGGCTCCCCCCTTCGGTGTGCTTCCAGCTTTCCCTGGGCTAGACACTACCACGCCGGCTGTACCGGAACTGTGTTTAGACCAAGTATCTGTGAGCACCAAGTGGCGGCCTTGTTTTGGTGAGAACTCTCCGGCGGTCTTTTTCTTAATCTTTCAACTCTTCAGTGTAGGCAGGATGGCTGAAAGTGCCGAAAGTCTGCCCTTCGGATAGGCGGGTGTTGACCATTTCCCTCCCGCCATCACGGAGTTGAGTCAGTGGGTCACCATGGCTCTGCTCAAGGCTGATCCGTAAGGTGAACCCAGGATGTAACCCCACTCTGCTGTCTACGGAAGGGCTTGGAAGAAGAGCAGGAAAGGGTTATGAGGAGCCTATTATTCCTTTCCAGCTGAGGCCTCTGGGTGCCCGCGAGGATGGGGTGTTAACGCAGATGCCGTAATCCTCTCCCACACAAAAACAACATGGCACCCGGAAAACGTGACCGCCAGTCTGCACGTTAAGAACCTCTCTTATAAATCTGCTTTTCCACCCAAATTTCCTGCGGACAAGAGCAAGTCTCTTCATCACCCAGCCTCCTTATCTGGAAGCCTGGAATTAAAGGACTAAGAGGGATTACTCCGAGGGGGCTCTAAAAGCATTCGCGGCAATTATATCTCAGCAATTAGCTACTCAACCTGTTCTGGTTGGGCAACTCCAAGCACAGGCTTTCTAGAACGACTTCATATGACGTTAGGACATCCAAGCGTTTCTTTCTGTCTGTTTTCAGCCAGACATCTGGCCTGTGGGAGCCAGTCCCAGGCTCAACTGTCAAATTGGTCTCTGGAGCTCTCGCCTGAACCTGGCATTCTACCCGGCAGGCCCCACCCTCCCGTGTGCTCTGTGTAGGTGCTAGCGATCCAGCTTTGCACATCACATCCTGAGGACCCACTCTCCCCCGGCCTCCTGCTGTTTTGTCAGTGGCCGTTCAGACAGTTACTAGTGACCTAGGACATCATTTTCCTTGGATCGTCTCCTCTCTCCCCTCAAGCCTTCACTGAGCCTTTCCTGCCACCCCGCTGACATGGGCATCATATTCCAGGTCTTGGCCCCTTCTCCGCCAGCATCCAAAGGGTGCGTCTAGAGGGGGTGGGCCATCCACCTCCCCTCAAAACCTGCTAGCAAGGGGTCAGGGGCCACAGCTGGGAAGACAGTCGTTCTGCTGAGCCTGACCCCTGGGTCTCCTTTCCCTGCTTCTCTGATGAGATGGCAAATAATGACACTTCAGGGTCCCGTCCTTCCCCTTTCGTCAGTGGCAAGAGGTATGTAAGCCTGAGATTAGTGCTCATCTCTCTGTGCCGCTGTTCACACCCTCACCCGTATGGCCCAGGCACATGGCCTCCTACGTTCTACAGGTGATCAGTCACACTGAGCCCTGGAGACCAGTCCGTCTGGGTGCTGCTGCATCCTAGGCAATGCGCCGTGACTTACTTAGGGTCCCCCAGATGTGGTGCCTTACCCCAGGAGAATCACCAATGGGGAGCATGATGCCTTTGTTTGGGAAGGGCTTCGGTTCTCTTGCAGGCAGCAATAGGTAAGCAAGTGACCACAAGTCTGGTTGTGCACGGGGCTTCCCTATCCTGGGTCTTCCTAAACCACAGTCCTGCAGTGGCCCTTCACATGGCATGAAGCACACCTGTCAGAGGCCAGCCTGGCATTTTGCTGTGCCTGCTTTCTAAGGCGAATGCCCCCTATTTTGAAACTAGAAGGCAGACAGTTTGAGTTCTCTGCTCTGCTCCAGCCACCCTGGCCACCTTGCCATCACTCCCATATGTCTGCCTCAGGGCCTTTGCACTTGCTGTTTCCTCTCCCCAGAATACCAGATATCTGTGTACTACATCCCCCCATCCTTCAAGTCTTTGCTTAAATTGCACCTTCTCTCTGAGAAATTCCTAAACACCCCAGTTTAAATTGCAAACTCTTCCGGCCCCTAGCCCTTTAGCTTTGGTTTTCTCCATGGCACTTGTTAACACTACTCATGGCCTGTCTGTGCCCGCTGGACTGTGAGGTCCATGAGAGTGTGAGGTTTTGCCTCTTCTCTTCATGGCGGGATCCCTAGCACCTACGTATGCTCCCGGCATGTATCGGGCTCACAAAACACCGACAGAATGGGTGCTCAGACCCTTCACGATGGGTGCTGTCCAACTGGCCTCCACCAGACTGTAGGGAAATAGAGCACATCTGGGACAAAGCAAGTCTGAACTCAAGTTTGCAGCTGAGGTTGGAGCTGTAGAGGGTTCAGAAAAGTACTCCTGGAGGGAAACTGTCACAACGGAGCACATCAAGTTTCATGTAGAAATGTCTCATCGGAAGTCAAGTAGTCTCTGGGGTGCCCGGTGGCTCAGTCGGTTAAGCGTCCGACTCTGGATTTTGGCTCAAGTCATGATCTCCTGCTGTGTGGGTTCAGGCCCTGCGTCAGGCTCCTTGCTGACAGTGCAGAGCCTGCTTGGGATCCTCTCTCTCTCCCTCTCTGCCCCTCCCCTGCTTACACACACACACGCGCTCTCTCTCTGTCTCTCAAAATAAGTAAATAAACTTAAAAAAAATAAGTCAGTCTGCAAAGCTGGTCTTCTCTAGTGTTTCTTTCATCATGTCAAAAAATAAAAAAGAATGGATAAAAGGCCCTTGTGCTGAGTTGAGCACAGAACCCACGTAAGCAAAGAGCTGCTTCAGCTCCCCTTGTTTTCTGGGGTTTTTTTGTTTGTTTTTTTGTAGCGAGTATCTTCACCCGCACGCAGACACAGACACACACAGACCCCGGCACCCACACACACAGTCCCATGGGCGAAGACGCGACTGCTAGAGACAAGTAGCAGAGGAAAGGGATACAAGGCAACAGAACAAGCGAGAGGCAGAGCCAGCTGGGGCCGGAGCCAGAGGGAAACGCACAGAGGCTCCGGGCGGAAGGAAGGCCCACGCGAGGCCTGCCCCCACCCCCAGCCGCGCTCCCCAGGTTCACAGGACAAAAACAAAAACAAAACTGAGCTGTTCCGTCCCAGCCCCGGAGTAGCAGACAGTGGAGTTTTGAGCTCGCTCGTGGGAGCTCTTTGAGACCTGGACCACCCTGAAAGCGGGAGTCCAAATCTGCAGTCGCTGGTCGCCATTGGTTACCTCCTGTTTCTGTCTGGTGACTCAGGACCTAATTGTAGCTTAGGGCGGAGAACCCGCCTGCTTTCTTTTGCTCTTGACCAGAGGTGGCCCTCTGGGAGGGGGGGAGGCGACCCCGCAGAGGGAGGGGTGTGGGCCACTCACAAGTTCAAGAGCCTTTCTTCTCTATCAGCCTGTGATTCCAAGTCTTCTCCACTGTCCTTGAGTAAGGGACTGTCTCCAGAAAACCTCTTAGGGAGCTCCGGCCCCGCTGGGCGGGCTGTGAACGGAAGGGGACTCTGGAGGGTAGGTTTTGGCGGGGACGCGGTACTGAGAGGTGGGTTTGGGCTGAAATGCCATCTGGAGCTACTGAGCTGGCTCTGGGTTCTGGTTCTCAGCCGAGCAAGCCCGAGGGCAAGGCCTGGGCACAAGGAGAAGGTGATCCCAGAGGTCCGCAGATGGCACCTGCCTCACTGTGCTGCCTGCATTCCTGTCCCCCACACAGGCCACCCACCCTTCCTGTGGGTCTCCTGCCCTCTGCCCTCCACACACCATGCATGACCCACAGAGTGAACTGAGCACCTGTGCAAGGTTGGGTGGTGCCTCGGTAAATGCTGGGTGAATGAATAAAGGGGCGAAGGAAGGAGTGAATAAGCTCCCTTCGGGGGGGCCAGACTATCCTGGGATGCGCACTCGGCCACGTGTAAGACGCTCTCTACTCTTCTGTACTTCTGAGGAGGGGAAAGAAAATTCACTCCCGTTCCTAAAAGTCTTGGGCTCCAGGGGAGGGGTTTTCCCAGCAGCAGGGAAGGTGGGGAGCATCTGATTTCTACCTCTCTGGTCACAAATGTCAACTGACTTTGAGGCTGTCCTCACAGAAGCATGAGACTGAGGGGCTGTCAAAGTCTTCTAGAAAATGGCTTAGCAGGGGTGCCTGGGTGGCTCAGTCGGTTAAGTGCCCGACTTCAGCTCAGGTCATGATCTCACAGTTCGTGAGTTTGAGCCCCGCAAGGGGCTCTGTGGTGACAGCTCAGAGCCTCGAGCCTGCTTCGGGTTCTGTGTTTCCCTCGCTCTCTGCCTCGCCCCCACTCACGCTCTGTCTCTGTTTCTCAAAAGTGAACAAATGTTAAGACAAATTAAAAAAATAATAAAGAAAATGGCTTAGCAGGCCTGCAGGTGTGCAAAAGGGTCACGGCACGCTGGCCACTGGCAGTCCCTTGAGCCCTTGCTGGTCAGAAAACCAACAGTAACTGGTAGTTGTCAGTCACTCTAGTTGTTTTTTTTTTTAACGCGCTATCAGCCCTGCCTCACTCCCTCCAGAGAAAATGCTTCCAGGTTGTCTGGGGGATGGTGACGTCCCCATGGCTCTTGTCCACAGCCGTCACCCCCCAGCTGAGAAGCAGCATCCGTCTAGGGGACTAAGCCTTCTCCCGCCAGTCACCTGAACCGGCAAGGGGCTATTTGCCGGGGATTCACAAAGAGCCAGGACCTGGCGATGACAACACTAGTCCCACACCTTGCCAGGTGACTTAGGGAGGGAAAGTTCAATTGACTCCAAGACACAAATGCCTCCTCCCCCTGCCCCCCAATTCGCTGACCACCACTGAGAGAGTTACGGAACTAAGGACCAGAAGGCCGTCAATACTTCCCTAGCAGACGTGGGTTAAGAGCCACCCAGGTGCCCCTGCTAAGCCATTTTCTAGAAGACTTTGACAGCCACCTTCTCCCGGCCAAGGCTTTCCAGATCTGAAAGACACAGGCTTTCCCCTTTCTCTGTCTTCACCTTGGGACTCGGCCTGTGGAAGGCGGGCTCGTTGGGTCCCCACTTCCCAACACCGCTCTGCTCCAAATGCAATAGGGGACCTGCCTTTCCAGTGACTGGTTTTGTACCTCCTCTGCTTTTAACGCCCTAACCAGTCTCTCTACTGGATGAATCCTCTGGTGCATGAAGGCATAATCTCAGCTCAGAGCGAACGTGTTCATAAACTACTGCAGATGATGCCGAGTCTCCCCGTAGCCTGTGGGGCACCCCCCAACTCCTGCCCTGACTCTTCCCCACCCCCAGCTTTTTTCTAACCACTTCTGCTTCCTTCATTTTCTTTGCAGCTGCAGCAGAGATATAGTAAAGCTACTGTATAGGATTTTGAAAGCAGGGCCTCTGAGAGCTTTCCAAACTCCATACAAGCCGGTATTCTCTGGCTTGTTTTCTTTGGCTTCAGGTTAGTAACACAGAATGAGTCAAACAGTATTAACTTTCAATAGGGAAGTGGTGTGGTCAACCAAAGCTGTTTGCGGCTAGATTGTGCAGATAGGTAGGGCAAGTAATGAAGAACAGCCCAGAATGCTGCGAGGAGGTGAAGGAGGGAGGCAGGCCCCACTCAGAAACGCCGAACAATTAAGTCAACAGAACTCACACCGTCTTTTCTCGTTGGCTGAGGAATGAACACGAAGGTCCCTGACCGGCCTGCTTCAGGAAGCAGTGTTGGGACTCTGTGGTTTGCACAATTGAGCACTTTGTGGGTATAAGGATGTCTTTTTTTTTTTTTTTTTTTTTTTTGTTCTCCCTTCTTTTCTTAAATGACGCCAGAGCCATAGAAAATCTAGTTAGGATGATTTCCCCTACGTGCGGCATGTCACTCTGGAGTGGACCTTTATTCGTTCCTTTCCCCAGCTTGGGGAGTGATAGATGGCCCCTCCCTGCCCCCCAGCTCCTCAGTCCGGGGTCTCTGCCTCTCCAGGGTGAAGGTCGAGGGCAGCTTGCCAGGCTTTCCTTCCCCAGCCTGCAAGCCCATGCCTTGGAAATGTACCTGCTCCTAACAGACATCGAGTTGATTCCGAGAAGCCGACAAGGACCTTAACGTCATCAGATCCTCTCTCTCCTTCTGTAGATCAGGAAACTGAGGATCTGGGAGGGGAAAGTGGGCGTGGCAGAGCCAGCCTTGGCAGGAGCCACCTCCCCCAGGCCAGCGGTCTTTTCCACTCCGCAGCCGCTCCCTTGCCCAGGGCTCAGGATTCCTTTCACAGTTCAGCAGAGCAGCTCCTGGAAGAGCCCAGCCCTGGAGACTCAAATTTCAGCAGTTTCCAGTTCTTTCTGCCTGCCTATTTATTTTGAGACTGACTGAATCACCCAAGGAAGAGAACGGGTTTCTCCCAACCTGGTCCTGGCAGCCAGTCAGCCCAGGAACAGGACAGAGGGCCTGCCTCCAGAGTCTGGAAGATTCTCACCGCAGCGGGTGCTGCGGATTCGACTCCTCCTGGGAAACTGGCAGGGAGGCTCTATGGTGTAACATTTCACCTCCCTGAAATCTAATCCAGAAATCTCAGGCAAGCAGCATATGTAAAAAGCCAAGGGCCAAAAAAAAAAAAAAAAAAAAAAAGGAACAGGGACTCCACCAGCGGCACTTCGACCTGACATTAAAAGCTCTTCCCAACCAAGGCTTTCACCAAGAGAAGCTGGAGTTCTAGAATTGTTCAGGAACCATGACCTTTGGTTCCAGAAAAGAAATGTATCTTAAAAGAAAATGCAGCTCTTCTAACTGTTAGGGTTGCTTCTTGTAGTTTCTGGTGTTTTTCAAAGGTACATAGTAGTTGGTAAAGAAAAGAGGAAAATATTCTAATGGCAAAAGGTAAAATCCCCAACAGTCTGGTTGACAGCGGGGGCTGATCTGAATGTCTCTGTTCCTTTTCTACACTTTTCTGCCCCTCAATTTGGAAAGATCTGATGAAATAAAATCTACCCTCAAAAAACCAATAATTATTTTATTTAAGATCCCTAAGATTCTAGCGGCGCCTGGGTGGCTCAGTCGGTTGAGCATCAGGCTTTGGCTCAGGTCATGATCTCGAGGTTCATGAGTTTGAGCCCCACGTCAGGCTCTTTGCTGACAGCTAGCTCAGAGCCTGGAGCCTGCTTCAGATTCTGTGTCTCCTTCTCTCTCTGCCCCTCCCCTGCTCAAGCCGTCTCTCTCTCTCTCTCTCAAAAATAAATAACACATTAAAAAATTTTTTTTAAAAAGATCCCTAAGATTCTTGTATAATAGATACTAAACAATTATACATTTTTCTATTATATTTTTTCTAATATTAGACTATAATCTATTGGATTTCTATTATCTAACTGGTAAGGCTGTTTACCAAGCACCTTGATTATATATATATAATTTCAATTCATCTAAAATAGTGCTAGGCAGTAGACAGCTCATATGATTATTCCTATCTTATAGATGACCCTGTGGAAGCTTCCAGATGTTAAGAGACTTGGCAGGCACCCAGCAGCATGAGTGCTAATATTCAGTTAAGAAACAACTACATTTTGATAAAATCTCTATTTGGGAAAGGACCACCTCTCTCCAGGGCAATCCAGTTAACAGGATTTTCCTTCAGTGAGGAATAAATTGTTGAAATCAGTTTGGTATTTGGAATGAATAACAGATAGATTGGAAGGAAAAAGAGAAAAAAGCTCTTATTGTATTGTTATGCTGGGGACCCAATCTGCCAGGAGTTTTAAAAAAATAACTTGGCAATGGGGCGCCTGGGTGGCTCAGTCAGTTAAGAATCCAACTCTGGCTCAGGTCAGGATCTCTCAGCTCATGGGTTCAAGCCCCGAGTCAGGCTCTGTGCTGACAGCTCAGAGTCTGGAGCTTGCTTTGGATTCTGTGTTTCCCTCTCTCTCTCTCTGACCACTCACACTCTATCTCTCTCACTCTCTCTCAAAAAAGAATAAACATTAAAAAAAGAAAATTTAAAAATAAAAAGTCACTAGTCAATGGCCAATATTTGGTCCCCACTTGGGCAGAGTTCCAGTAGTTTCCCTTGGTAAGGGCTAAGGGATGAGGGGAGGGGACCTGTGTCCGGGGCATGTGCTAATATTTAAGGAGCTCCTCTGTGCCAGGCTGTGCAATCAACAGTTTGTGCACTGCTCTCCCTCATAGGGCTATCGCCCTCCTGGTTTTACACCTGAGGAGGCTCAGCTTGGGGAGGCTAATCTGATCATGGAGGAGAGCGGAGGTTGAGTGAAGCAGCCAACTCTCTAGTTGCCAACCATCACTCTAGCCTGCCTCTCAGGCTCTCTACTTCTGTCTTCACCCCCCTGCCCCTCGCCTCAGCAAGGCAGGTGTCAGTATGCCCATTCAACAGATGGGGAAACTGACGCATCACTGCCAGGGATCACAGGATCACAGGGATCACAGGAAGCCAGGCTGGTCCAGCTCCAAATGCCTCTCTCACTCCCTCTGGCTTTTGTTTCTGAAGCCCAGGGCTATGTCCTATTGGTAATGCTGGAGGCGGACAAAAAGATGTGACCATGTGCAGTTCTCTTTAGCTCTTTAAAATGAATGAATTGGAAATATCACAAAACCACTTCAAAGCTAAGTAAAAATAAGGTGATTCTGGGAACAAACCCAAAAGGGGCCATAAATGCAGACAGTCCTTAAGACTTTACTTATTTCAAAATATTTACTATTTATCTCAAGTGACCAGAAAGCTGACTTCGAGGCCATGGTGAACAAAAACAAAAACAAAACCAACCAAACACATAGATCGAGTGTTCAACATTTCGGTATATGAAAGAATACCGAAAGACGTCCCTAATGGTCTCAGCTTTACTGAATACTGGCTTTAATGGTACCTGAGTATATGTAGATCATAGAAATACCAAGCTAATTATTGTCATTAATTTACTTTATAGAGGTTTAGGGAGTTGGCAGATTAATTCTGTTTTGTTCCTTTACAAAAAAAAAAAAGAGGGGTGCCAGGGTGGCTCAGTTGGTTAAGCAGCCAACTTTGGCTCAGGTCATGATCTCACAACTCAAAGTCTTGTGTGTTGGAGCCTCACATTGGGCTCTGTGCTGATGGTTCAGAGCCTAGAGCCTGTTTCTAATTCTGTGTCTCC
>NC_043704.1:11806817-11826684 GCF_006229205.1 Suricata suricatta | reverse complement strand
CCCTTGGCCTGAATTAAGTCCATTGAAAACTCAAGGGTCAGAGAAATCTTGATATGAAATTCTTCTTAATCTTGTTTCATACTACTAAAAATAATACACAGAAAGTCATTCTAAAACTCATTGGAAACATTTAGGCAGATCATTATTAATCCTTTAAAAATTGCTGTTGCTAAGTCTTGGGGTTGTTGGGGAGCTTAGCACATGAGAATTATCAGACCAGAGAAGGTCACCCCGGAATGTTCATCTTAGCACCGAAGTGCCTCTCCGAGTGGGAAGGAGGGATAAAGCCAGTGGAACAATACCTCTTCTTTGACCCCAGCCTGGCTCTTACTTTATATCTGGGCAGGAGGGAAGAGAGCAGTATTTCCTTTTTCTTTTGTGGAGTAAGATTTCATCTAGAAAAAAAAAACTGAGGTCCAAATCTGATATTTGAAAAATCCAGAGGATTAGGTGGATCACCATTCATTCCCTAGAAGAAATGCCTAAGCAATTCTGAGCAAAGAAAGCGACTGTAGATGGATAATTACAACCCTGAGCCCACAGACCTATAAAACTGCACGGCCGTCCACTAACTGGTTGGGGACAAACGCACCGACATTCATCTTTCCAGAGGGCTGCACACGGTATATCTGGACCCTCGAGGAAGCTCTTTGCCAAGGGCGGGGGGAGGCGAAGGACTTGGATGGTTCAATATGGTGATCATTTTATTACATTAAAAAAATTCTTTTAATGTTTATTTAGTTTTGAGAGCGAGAGAAAGAGAGAGAGAGCAGAGCATGAGCAGGGGAGGGGCAGAGAGAGAAGGAGGCACAAAATCTGAAGCAGACTCCAGGCTGTCAGCCCAGACCCCAACGTGGGGCTCAAACCCACAAACTGTGAGATCATGACCTGAACCGAAGTCGGATGTTTAACCAACTGAGCCACCCAGGTGCTCCTCATTTTGTCACATTATTCATTGTTCCTACATGTCAACACTGGAGGTCCCTGCTTCAGGTCCCCAAGCAGACCCTGGTGACAGACACGGAACCAACCACAGGGACCTGTGGCCACGCGGCTGTACTGGGCCCTGCCCTGTGCCCTGCCCTGTGCCCCAGCCTGTACTGCATTACAACCCCATCCAAGGAAGAATGCGGGTTCCCTTCTTGTCCAGTGACTGCCAAGGCTACAAGGCTCAGTTTTCTTGAAGAAAACTATATTTGAACAAGAATTGTATTGATAAACTCTCCTAATAAAAAATTTCTGCAACAGAAATTTCAGTACAATGAAGCGCAAGGAGCAGTTGGTGCAGTTGTTAAAAACAGACACTGGCGTCTGTGGACTGCCGCGTCTGAGCTGCTTCGTTTCAGGTCTGGCTTACTGACCGCGTGACCTTGAGCAAGGGATGTCTCTCCTCTCGGCTCCCACTTCCTCACCTGTTCTTGCAAAGATTATAGCAATTGGTATAGGGGAAGCCCTTTGAATGATGTTGGGCAAACAACAAGCACTAACTGTTGGCTATAATTATTGTTAGGTGTTTTTATTATTAAGAGAAAATAGTAGGGAAAAAACCCTGTGCATTATTCACAAGAGCAATCCACACACTCTTCTGCTCATCCCACACTCTTTCAAATGTGTTTAGGCTCCTTATCGCCACAGTATGCAGGTGCCTTTCATGCATCCCTGTTTTTCCCTCGAAATATCCTCTCCATGTTGAAGGATCTTGTTTCTTCTGTCTCTCTATTAGAGATCTGCTATTTACATTCAAAATCATAGACGGAAATCTATTTGTGTGATGTGATCTCCATAGAGTCCTTAGCAAAGCAATGGAGTGATGAAGAGTTAGACCCTTCAACGGATCTATTTTAACTACGATTCCCTATTTTAAGAAGGTTAGTCAGCAAGGCTAGTGCCCCGGGAAATAGCATTTTCTGACGTTTTTAAGTAATGGCTTCACCTAGCTCTCTGTTATTGTGCGTTCCGAGCGAGCACAACAGTTCCCGTGAAGGACTCCTTTAACCTGAGGGCAGGTGTCGTCCCAGAAGTGGCCAATATTTGTTTTATTAATCTTTTCAATTTTTAATTAGGTTACTCAATGTTCCAGATGTAACAGATACCTGGCCAGACAGGTAATGGCTTGGGACATCAGAAGGACTCTCCAATCCGCACCATTGGGATCCCTGCCCCCTGCCTGTCGGGTCACTTAGGGTCCCAACTGCTCACTGGCCTCAGTCTCTTCCTTAGCAAGACATCTTCCTCCATGGCCCCGGGCTGCCACACAAATTATTTAGTGAAATACCTACAGAGAACAGGCTTCCGTATCTCAATATTATTATATGACAATCCATGGACTCGAGTTAGAAGTTTTCATTAGACCCCCTCAGATATAAAAAATACATAGAAAACAACTCTCAAATGTCCTTTTTCTGAAAAATCCTGTCACTCTCTCTCCCGCTTAGTGAGAAGACTAGCTTTCAATATGTTAACAGGCCACAAAGTGTCATTCTATCTACTGCCATCCAAGTAACAAGCCACCCGTGATGTATCTGTGAACTATGTACGTATTGCTGCTGGCAAGAACTGATCCCCGCAGAGAAAGCGCCTGCCGATGGTGTTTTCTCCAAAATACATTTAATGTTTCCTCAATTGGCAATTTTTCTACTAGTCTGACATGCAAAAAAAATCCCATGGAATGAGGAAAAAAACAAGTTTTGACTCACTACGTGGCAGGTCAGTTACCGTAAAAGAGCAGATAACCATCTGAAGTGAAAATAGTTTTTAGTTCTCTTCTGAACACACTTTGTGCTGTGCCTTCACTGCTGAAAACCAGGAAAGTGGGGTGGGAAGCGCCACGCTATCCCGTTGGCCTGGAAAACAGCTTGGCATGCTTTCTAATTCATAATCCTTTTCTTTTTTTTTTTAATGTTTATTTATTCTGAGAGAGAGAACGCACGGGAGGTGAGGGGCAGAGCGAGAGGGAGAGAGAATCCCAACCAGGTTCCACGCTGTCAGCACAGAGCCTGACACAGGGCTTGAACTCATGAACCGTGAGATCATGAGCTGCGCTGAAATCAGGAGTGGGAGGCCTACCCCCCTGAGCCACCCAGGTTGAGTGACATAAGCTTTCCTTCTGGTCCTTTGCATGAGTGCTTCAAGTTAAAGGCTCTGTGCCTGTGATGATGCACTGCCATCTGCCCTTTCTAGGCCATTTACAGCTGGCGTGAACGTGAGACGTCCTATGAGCCAGCGCCTCATTTTAAACGCGAGAGTGCGAAGCCAGGTCAGAGAGTTTGTAATAGGTGACAAATGAACGTGCGGCGCGGGTGGATGGAGAGGTGAACGGGTAGACGACGGGAGTACAGGCTTCTGGGCCAGGAGCTCCTCCCTCTCTTTCTGCCCTATGACCAACTATTTCTATCCAACCAAGGCAAATCATCGCTTATCTCTGGGGTTTTCCCTTCTCCCTGAGGCCATGAGGCCTGCAGGCTCTCTCTCTCCAGCTCCCTCAGTCTTTGATGTCATGAAAGGACAGAACCTTTCAAAATGACTTGACTTGCCAGTGCCAGGGCCATTTTACCAGAACCGGCCAGAATTCACAGCACCGTAATGACAACACGGACTGGGGAGAGTGTATTCGTCCACGATGTGACACTGACTTGCATGCAGTGACCTCTCCTAACATTAGAAAGCAGCCAAGACCAGAAGCCACCTAAGTGTCCATCAGTAAATGAATGGATAAAAAATGTGATACACACACACACACGTCCACATCCACACACGCACACTGGAATATCACTCAGCCTTAATAAGGAGGGAAATTCTGCCATTTGCAACAACATGGATGGACACTGAAGGCAATATGCTACGTGAAATAAGTCAGACAGAGAAAGACAAATACTGTAGGATCTCACATGTAAAATATAAAGAAAAAAAAAGAGAAGAACTCGTAGAAACTAGAGAGCCGATCAGTGGGCACCAGGGGCAGGGCGTGGGGGTGGAGTGAGTGCAGGGGAGTGGGTGAAGATGGTCAAGGGGTACGAGCTTCCAGTTATAAGATGACTTGGTCCTGCGGATGTAATGTATAGGGTGTGTTTAACAGGGCACGCGTGCACACACACACACACACACACACACACACACACACTAATCATTTGAGCTGATCGATGTGTTAACTCATCTTTTGTGGCAATCGTTTTGCAATATACGCATATATCAAATCATCATGTTGCCAACCTGAAACTTACACAATGCTATATGTCCATTACATCTCTATAAAGCTGAAAAAGAACCCCACAACAACTCTGTTCACTTTCTCGTTAAAAACAAAATGGCTGTGAGCAGAACTTCAAAAAGTAGTTCCCGCCGTGAATCAAGATGCTCACATAATAAGCGAGATGGGAGCCTAAGATGAGCAGGGAGGGGACCCACCCTTGCTTGCTGGGTGATCGGAGAAGTCAGCATTCCTCAAGTCGCCCCGGGAGCCATGTGCACTGAATTCTTCTAGAAGTCCTTTGTGAAATGTGACACTGTGTACCTGGGGCCATGACACCTCTCTCCAGCAGGCTTCCACCTCCCATTTCATTTTTCCTAAGACCCCAAATTCCATTTGGCAGGAAGGACGCCATGCAAGTGGACGCCTCCTTGAAGCAAATCCCTTCTGTCTGTTCAAAGAGCCCTTCTCAATAAAGACTGCTTTCTAAAGTCATAAAACAGCAGGAGAGCCAACTGTACCGACAGGCAGGCTGTTACGATAGTGTCCTTTCCCCTCCGACTGACGGTTCTTAAAAAGTCAGAGTGGCCATCATTTGTTTTTCTGAAGTTCAGCCACTTGGCATTCTTTGAATGTTAGAGCAAATACAAGCAGTGGGGCAAAAACCCGCCCTCTTTTCGGCATGAGAGAGTAACGGGGTGGAGGCAGATTGAGGGGTCACGGGGCTTAAGCTTCTTCCTCCAGGCAGGTCGGCATTTGAACGTTCTGAGACAAAACTGCTGCTTCTATTTTTAAAGACAGATTCTACGGCCACCTGAGTGAGCCTCTCTACAGACTTAATTACCCTCAGAGTCATTTTCCTTATACTTCACAACTGCCTGCCCCTCCCCCCAATTTTGGGCTTTGCTCTAATCTAAGCCTGCTTCCTCTTTGGTCCTCCGTGGAGAGCCAAGGCGCCTGCTGGGTGTTTCTGTTCCCTTATTCATAGAACAGGGTCACGATGAGTCTTCAGTTTGCCACGCCTACTCGGGAAACCTACAAGCTTGGGTTTGGTTGTCACTGTGTGGTCCTGTGTCTGTGGTCTGCGGGTCAAACATGGACATGAATCGGGGGATGCTACCAAACTCCCAGAGTTTCCCGAGTCTGGGTGTGACCCGTTACGTAGTCTCCGTGACTTCAAGAGAAAAAGCAGCGAGGCAGTAAAGGGGGTTGGAAACGAGAAAGGGAGTCACGGAGCGGGCAGACTGCAGGAAGGAGGACTGTTGCTGGTGGGCGTCTCTGGGGGGCTCCTCCCTCTCTGGGGCACTGAGAAAGCTGGGGCAGCACATGGGGTGGGTCTAGCTGGTGATCAAGACACCACGACGCTGCAGCCAGGCCTGCAGGAAAGGAGGCCACAGGCTGGGGTGAGCACAGCGTGATGCCTGGGGGCCACCTCACAGCCCATCGGCACCACCGCCACCACGGGAAAGGCGTCTGGAGGATGGCCCTGTCGCGCAGCAGCCACTCAGGTGGGCAGGGAGCCCCCACCCCCACAGACGGAGAACGCTTCCCAAGTTCACCCAAGTTCATGCTCTGTGCAGGCACAAAGCACCATCTCCTTCTACTTCATAAAACAGGCTCTCACTATTATCTCCACTTTGCAGATGAGGAAACTGAGGTCCAGGAGGCTCCGTAACTCGCTGAAGGCTTAAGGGCCTGAACCAGAACTCCACTTGTGTGCCTTCCCCCCAGCCCCCCAGAACGCGAATCCTTAACCAGTCCATTTTACCACCTGACCTCCTTTGCATCTCAACCTCCGGGCATAAGTGGGAAGCCCTGTTTTTGAATCTCTCTCCCACGAGAAGAGACGGTACTCATTTTCCACCCCGGGGACCTGATACAGTTTGGCGGGCATGCAGATGCTGGGCAGAACCCGGCCTGCATCCCGGGGAAGGGTGTGGTTCTGGAAAAGAGTGTTACTCTTGTGTTTACTCAAAGATAGTCATTAAGTCACCGTGAAGACATCTTTCTGCAGACTAAACAACCCCACTGCTTTTTAAAAAAGCTTTCCTCACAGGAGCTTTTTTTTTTTTTTTTTTTGTACCGTCTTTCTGTATTTACTGGTTTCCCCCCAGGAATTCTTTTGCCCTCCCATTCTCTACTTTAATCAATCCTGTAATAAGATTCTGATCCATGTCACAGAAAAGAAAAGGTCATTTTGAGTTTTCACCTCTGGCCTTAACCAATGAAGAAAAGGGCCAGCATGGATAGTAATCAGCTACTTATGGTCCACTCTGACCCTCAGGCATTTTTTTGGCCACCTCTGTGGCTGGCCAGATCTTCCATTTACTGTTCGTTTCTGATCCTGTTGAACTTTACTGTGTATTAGAGGGACCCGTCCTTAGTCTCGTGCAGCCTCGAAATGCTTCCAACATGCACACAACTCAGGCTGATTTGCTTCTGCCCTCTAAGAGAATGCTTTAAAAGGAGCCCAGTGCTCAGAGACAAACTTTGAGGAGTGAGTGTCAACAATAAAATTCTTTTTCCCTGCAGGAGCCTCAAAGTCCTCTCTGATGGAGGTTTTAGCCTCACTTGAGCAACACCAGTCAAACCCGAGGATTCTGAGATGCCTTCCCTGGTGCCCCAAGGTGCCAGTCCAGAGGTTTGCCAGCCCCGATTGGGGGGCCCACTTACTTCGAGGTTCTCGGGGTCCATCCACTGTGATTTTGATGGCTCTGTGGTAAGTGGCAACTTGCGGTGGGTTTGTGAAGACCGTGATGGTCAGAGTGAAGCTTTTCCCTGTTGGGACACAAAAGAGAACACATAAAACAATGAGGTGGCGGCCTGGGTATGTCGCTGGGTAGCTGACCACTAATGTATGCCTTCCAGCCATCAGATTGGAAAGGTGGTACCGCTTCAGCCCAAGCTGGTGGTTTTTCCAACACTCCCTGGAGTTTGGCTCTGCTTAAATTCTGGAACGCACACCTTTGGTGTTTGTCTAGATGTTAACACTTCACATAGTTACACGGCTTCCTTTTAATCATCAATAAAACAACACGGATCAAGAGACATTCAGCTCTGTTGTCTTTCAAGTCAAGACTCCAGGGAACATAGGATCCGATTGGCTGCTGTCCACTCCCCACAGAGGATCCCCAAGGAGTAAAAGAAACTGAATCCATCTTTCCTTTTTAACATTGCTTGTCCCTTCAAGGATTGGGAAAGACAAATTTCCTGAGTTTGAGAATAGGCTAAATTAAAATTATTCTCTCTGTATTTCAAAAACACTCATTGCTGGTTGACTTTAAATATTATTGTTATTTCTCAACTTTTCTTATATGTAGTCATTTTTTTGAGAGAGAGCAAGAGAGAGAGAGAGCACATGTGTGAGCAAGTGGGGGAGGGACAGAGAGAGAGGGAGACACAGAATCTGAAGCAGGCTCCAGGCTCTGGGCTGTCAGCACACAGCCCGATGCGGGGCTCGAACTCATGAACCAGGAGCTCGTGACCTAAGCCGACGTCAGATGCTTAACCGACTGAGCCACCCGGGCGCCCCTAAATATTATTTTTAAATGTAGGCTGCTACTACAGGCACTCATGGGATTAGCCAGACAAAAGTTATAGTCAATAAACTGACTTCACACTATGTAACTGACAGACTGAGGTTCAATAAACAGGATAGGCACTTCACATATATGCGTGGGACGCAAGCACCTTCTTAGAACATGTGCCTACTGCCACGGTTTTAGTAACTTTTAAAAGCTATTTTAAAATATATGTAAAACTTAGAATATAATGACTACTGTATAAATACATTAATAATGAATAGAACATAAATATACCAACACTTAATGTTAATAATATAAGTATTAATATACACATATATCGATCATTTAAAACATTTCTTGGCTAGGTGGTTCAGAGGATGAACTCTAGGTTTGAACTCTGGCTTGGCCCTAGACTCCTCCGTGCCTCTGTGCCCTTCCCTGGAAAATGGGGACATACATTCATCCCACCTTATTGAATTGGGGGGTTGTTAAGTGAGTTAATAGGAATAAACTCATTAAAATAGTATTGAGAGCATGATATTCAAAGGTGTGTGTGTGTGTGTGTGTGTGTGTGTGTGTGTGTGTGTGTGGTGCTCACTTTTGTTACTTTTCTTTTCTGTTTCTCATAGCTTCCCAACGGGATCCCAAGGTCTGACTAAGCATGACATTCGGACCGCCCCCGTCAGTGCGGTGGGCCTCAGTTTAACAGTTTCTCCTCTTAGCCACATAGCGTGACACGAAACCTAGAAGAAATGAAAGGCCCGCCCATCCCCCTAACCGCTGCCAAACTGCATAAAACTCAATCCTCTTCCTTCCCCACGTTAGAAAGAACAGAGTACTTTCAACTGTCGTGCACATTTTCATACAAAAGCAAGCCACAAAAAAGCTCAATAAAAACACAAGTGACCCTTGAACAATACAGGTTTCAGGGGCAGCGACCCCCTGCCCTGCTGAAAATCCCCCAAAACCACCAACAGCTTACTGTCACTCTGAAGACTCACCGATAATGTAAACAGTCGATTAACACGGATTTTGTATTTCATATATATTATGTACTGTGTTCTTGTCATAAAGTAAGTGAGAAAAAGGCAATACTAGTATTATTATTATTAATGTTTGCTTATTTTTTGGAAGGAGACAGAACAGAGGGGGTCGGTGGAGGGGCAGAGAGAGAGAGAGAGGGCGACAGAGGATCTGAAGCAGGCTCCGTGCTGACAGCACAGAGCCCAATGCGGGGCTCGAACCCAGGAACCGTGAGATCATGACCTGAGCCCAAGTCAGACACTTAACTGACTGAGCCACCCCCGCGCCCCGAAAAGAAAATTTTATTAAGACAATCGTAAGGAAGAGAAAATAGGTTTACAGTCCTGTACTGTATTTTATCAAAAAAAAAATCTGCACGTAAGAAGACCTGCATGGCTCAACCCACGTTGTTCAAGGATCTATTACGTGACCTCGGGCCACCGCAAGCCAGAGATTCCTAATCATGAAAAGTCCCCAGGGAACCATTCCCAGGGGCTGCACTCTGTCTAGTGAAACCTAGGATAAGAACAACAGTGACGTGTAACCAGTGGATGCTGAAACGGTTTCTTCTGGCCTGGATTCACAACCAAAGTCACAGCTGACAGGTGAGGCTGCTCTTGGGGGAGGGGTGACCGGGGAGGGGAGCCAGAGCACTGGAGGAGCCCAGGACGCCCAGCTCCCCAATTTATCTTCCCAATAGTTTCTCTTCTCTCCTGGAACCCAGAGAAGATTCCTTTTGGGATTTAGGGATTTGCCATCTTTAGTACAACATTCCAATGTGGCCAGGCGATACCCCAGATCACTTCTCTTTTAGCATCTCGCTGAGGTAGGGTGGTGGGCAGGAGGGGCTGCTGGTCAGGCCTGGGGAGGAGGGTGCAGCGATGGGGAGGCAGGACCCAGGTCACCTGCCCACCTGGGAACTGGTCAAGGGAGCAAAGGCGGCTGTAGCCCAGGCAGCCCGTCCCCGTGGTCCTCAGCCCTGCTGCCATCCACCTTCTGTCAAGAGCCTACAAGGTGGGGAGGCGCCCGGGTGGCTCAGTCGGTTAAGCGCCCAACTTTGGCTCAAGTCATGATCTCCTAGTTTGTGGGTTTGAGCTCCACGTCAGGCTGTGTGCTGACAGCTCAGAGCCTGGAGCCTGCTTCAGATTCTGTGTCTCCCTCTCTCTCTGCCCCTCCCCTGCTCATACTCTGTCTCTCTGTCTCTTTCTCTCTCAAAAATAAATATTAAAAATGAAAAAAAGACCCTACAAGAGCAAAGAGCTGTACTAAGAATGAATCCCACAGCCAGCTAGGAGGACCTTCTCCCGGATGAGCCCCCCACGTGCTGTTTCTCACTCACTCCTCTCCTCCAGCTGGACGTGTCTCCTCCGAGCTGCACTCACAGTCACAGGATTTCCACTATGGGGTCTGTCTTCCTCCAGCCCTCTGGCCAGCCGGCCATGCCTTCCTTGCTTTGCCCCCACACTGCCCCCTGCCTCTGTGTTCCTGGCTTCAAAGGGGGGCTCCTGTTTCAGGCAGCCTCCCCGCATCTGCCTCCAAAAGTGGTCTTCGCCTTCGATGGGGGGCTGAATGGGTTTCCGTCTGTGAAAGCCCGAGGACAGGGATAGCGGTCCAGGCCCAACATGCCTCTCTCAGAGGAAGGTGGCAAAGGATGAGGGTAGCAGGAGTGGAGGGATTGAAATGAGGGGAAAAAAGAAAGGACTTTGAGGACACAAGCAATGAGTAACAACACGGCCCCAGGGATCCAGCAGGTTTGGAGGGGAAAGGGGCCAGGCGGCTCTTCCTGCAAGAGGCTTAGATACATGTAACAAACGATGTGTACGAATCACAAAAGTTCATGTAACAAATGATGTGACTTCTCTGGGTCTCAGTCTCCTGGTCTGCGAAACAGGAAACAGGGAGGTTGGGGTTCCTGGGATACACACAATGTCACTTTCAACTCACTGTATCTTCTGAGGACGCAGCCCTCCTGGCGCCCATATTCCTGTGCACCTGTGCGTGTGCAGGTGTGTGCATGCCCCCACGTGCCTCCCCTACCGCTGCACAAGCACACAGCCTGTCAGAGTCCCTGAAAATACTGTATTAGTTTTCTAGGGCTGCTGTAACGAATTATCACAAAACAGAAGGTCCACGGGTGGGGGAGACTTAAAACAACTGAAATCTATTGTGTCATTTTTCTAGAGGCCAGGAGTGGAATATCAAGGTGTGGCAGGGCCACGTTCCCTCTGAGGGCTCTGGGGCAGACTCTGTCCTTCCTTGTCCCTGCTCCTGGAGCTCGCTGGCAAGCCGTGGCTTTCCCGGGCTTCCAGGTGCATCCTTCAGCTTCTGTCTCTGCTGTCACGTGGTCTTCTTTCCCCCGTGTGGCTTCTGTCTCCAGATCCACTTCTCCTTCTTTATAAGGACACCTGTCATTGGAGTCAGGGTCCACCCTCCTCCTAGATGACCTCGGCTTACTTGATTACATCTGCAAAACCCCGGTATCTAAATAAGGTCACATTCTGAGGTATCCCGTGAACATGGATCTTTAGGGAACACCGTACAACCTAGTTCAGACACCGAATGTCTTCAGAGTTCTGGTCCTGACATTATGAGTAACAAGCTCTCTACAGGCACCTGTGCATTTTACCCCCTGAAATGGTCCCACTCCTGTGGCAGCCTGCTAGAATCATCCTATCCTTTTTTAAAATATTTATTCATTTAGAGAGAGAGCAAAAAAGAGAGAGAGAGAGGAAGAATGGGTGTGTGCAAGAGTGGGGGAGGGGTAGACAGACAAAGGGAGATGGAGAATCCCAAGTAGGCTCCACACTGTCAGCTCAGAGCCCGACCTCGGGGCTTGATCTCATGAACGATGAGATCATGATCAAGCCGAAATTCAACCAAGGCAACACTCAACTGACTTAGCCACCCAGGCGCCCCATACAATCATCCTAATCTTGATTTGCGAAATGACGACAAAGGATTAGTTTTTACACCACTGGCATTTTCAGATCTGTGTAGAACTTGCAACCTTCCAAACACTTTCCTCTATACTATCGCATTGGGTCCTCGGAATGGGATGAAATAAACGAGATAGATTTTGGGGTGCCTGGGTGGCTCAGTCAGTTGAGCCTCCAACTTCAGCTCAGGTCAGAATCTCACAGTTCATGAGTTTGAGCCCCGTGTCGGGCTCTGTGCTGACAGCTTAGACGCTGAGGCCTGTTTTGAATTCTGTGTCTCCCTCTCTCTCTGCCCCTCCCCTACTCTCTCTCTCTGTCTCTCTCTCAAAACTAAATCAATAAACTTAAAAAAAAACCCAACAAAATAGCTTTTATCGTCCCTCATTAACAGGTAGTCAAGGCTCAGAGAAATTACGTAATTTGCCTCAAGTCACAGAGCCCATATACACAGCAGAGCACAGATCTCTCAGCGTTACGCCCACTGTTCTTCACGTTATCGTCAGGAGATCCCAAATCTCTACTTGCAAACTCAGTGACAGCAGCCCTGGGAATCCAGATTCCTGGCACACTGCCCACACTCCACCAGCGCCCAGAAAAGCGAAGACGGCCCCGGTGACTTCACTGAACCCAAACTGCTCCGCAGCTAACCATAGGCCTGGGTTATAGTTCGGAAGCTTCTTACTGAGCTGAATTTGAGCTCCTGGCCGTGGAGCGGTTACTGCCGCCCCCTGGGCAACCACAGACTGGCCTACTCAACAGGGAATAAAGTTCAACCAGGGTGGGGTGCCTGGGTGGTTAAGCCTGGCGGTTAAGTCGGTTAAGCCGCCGACTTCGGCTCAGGTCCTGATCTCATGGTTTGTGGGTTCAAGCCCCGTGTTGGGCTCTGTGCTGATAGCTCAGAGCCTGGAACCTGCTTCCAATTCTGTTCTCCCTCTCTCTCTGCCCCTCCCCTGCTCACTCTCTGTCTCTCTCAAAATAAAATAAAGACATAAAAATTAAAAAAAAAGGAAAGAAATTCAACCAAGGCAAATATTTGCGCAATTGTTGCTTGTAATTACAATTCTATCATTTTATGCGCATCATTGTGCAGTCCCAAGAAATGTGACTGTCTCTCCAGTAAGAGCTACTGGCTGGGGCCTTCCTTCTGGGTCCGGGAATGTGCTGTTCTGAAGGCGGAGATATTCGGCTTGTGTCCCTCACAATGGGCTCTTGTTTGCAGCTTCGAGCACCAGGACATCTGCTTATTACCTCATAGACAGAGGTAATAAGTGATGACACTTTGTTCACAGGTGCGTGTGACATTTTTCCACTCTGGGAAAATTCTGCCTTTTCCTTCCCTGTGTTCTTCCGACCAGACTTGGCACCGAGCTTGATAACTGGGGCCAGTCAGCCAGTGGGCACCCAGGACTGCCGTTCTGAGCCTCAGGACCTGCAACGCTCTGCCCTCCGCCCCCTCCCACCTGTCCCTGTGGAGACACTGCCCTTCTTGGCCGGCCCCTGCAGCAGGAGTGATTGTCTCCCACCCAGAGGACACGGGCTATTAGCCAGATTCCCTCATTACCATGACCCATGGGCCCGGTATTTGAAGTGCGTGGGTGTGGAGCGTGAAAGACGCTCAAGTGTTTTTCTCGGCAAACTGTGGCCACTGTAAGGGAGAGGAGAGCGAAGCAGGATGCACTGGCGAAATTACAGGATCGAATGTAGGTCTGGGAGTCTGTTGCTCCTGTAGAGAGAGCTGATACTCATTCACTTGTGTGGCCTGGAGTGAGTCCTTGCCCGGAGATGCTTGGAGGCTCCCTGCGGCCCTGGCTTTGGTGCCAGGAGACCAGCAGGTGCCTGGGGCCCTGCTGCTGAAAGGCCAGGCCGCAGCTCTCAGCCCAAGGGGACAAGCAGCAGGCTTGCAGGTGTCTGGCGTGGGGGCTCACCGTGGAGGAAGCGAACAAGAGGTGTCCTGAGACCTTCCTTCTCCTGCTCACAGAGACCTAGCTCAAACTGCTCTGGCCAGTGGTTGGGTTCTAGGAAGAAGCTATTTAGAAACTATTTAGAAGCTCCAACGATAGGACTGAATAAGGAGGCAGGAGTTATAAGACAGGGGACAGAAGTGTCGTCTTACGCTCAAAGGTAGGAAAGATAAGGCACTGAGCATATAATCTGGTGAGTATGGGATTATGCGGAGAGCTGGTTACAGGGTGGACCCTCAAGCCAAAAATGCCCATGTCCATATCTCTGCCACATGTAGCTGTGTGACCTTGAGCAAGTCACTTAACCTCTCGGGGACCTCGGTTTTGTCATCTGTAAAATGGGGGTAATACCAGTCCTTCCATCTCATGGTGTCACTACACAAGTTCAGTGAAAGCAGTCAGCACGTATTAGTTCAATTATTGTTCAAGACGTGACAAAAGTGATTCCACGCAGGTGCAGGTGTGGGCGATCTGGGGAAGAGGTGCTGGTGACCAGGCACATCGAGGTCGGACGGGGCAGTGGGTGCTGGGCAGGTGGTGCCCTTGAACCTCCACCAGGCCCTCCCCGTTTTCCCCAGAAGTTCCATCGAGCAAACCGAGGTGGAGCACAGACGGCAGCAGACAGGACAGCAGACCGAGGCCCGCAGACACATCAGGAAAACTGCACGTTCAACTGGAATGTCAAGTTCACTCCTGCCCCGCCAGCTGGCGGTCTCTGTGAGGCACCACTGTGGCTGGCTTGTCCGCCGTATAAACCAGCTGGGTCAAGTGCTCCCAGGCGAGCATGTGTCGCCCCCTTCGACGCCAGTGCATTCGTGCAAATGCCAGGACAAAAGACTAACTGCTTTATTTAGTCGGGAGGAAGGTCACGGGTGAGCCTTCCCGACACTTCAAGGCAGCCCCTCGTTTCCAGGCCTGGGGCTGCTGACCTCCGATGGCCACCTGTGGTCTCACAAAGCCGTCCCTGGACACTGCAGTTCCCCGTGGCCCTGGCCTGGACCGCTTTTTTACTGCTTCTGAGAAGCGGCCAAACCTCAGAACCGCTCCCCACAGGGCCGAGGGTGCGGAGGGAAAGACAAGGAGTAAAGGCCACTCAAAATCATTTCTCACCCATGAGTGGGAAAGCAGATTCAGAAGTCACATCACAGCCATGTCGTCCTCTGCCGATGGTGTCAGGGACGAGAGGGTTCTGTTGTGACTATCCCTCCCTGGGTTTGGTTCCCATCTGCCTGTGCCATTGGCTCCTCGGCCACTGGGAGGTGTGTCTGTCACTCTCCTTGGGGTAGGTTTGGACCTGAGAGTCATCTTCTCCTTTTTGGGCAGTTTCAGCGGGATGTGAAACTTACCCTTTGTCACACAAGGGAAGGCTGTCGGCACAGAGGGCCGTCTGCCGTGGGGGCCATAAGGGACAAGGGGCAGGGGACACAGCATCATGACATCTTTTACTCGGGCGTGCGTCTCTGCAGGAAAACTGGCTGTTGCTCACAAACTTTAAATACTTAAGAGAGCAAGTAAAGAAAAGTCAACCAACAACAAAAAAATGCAGCTTTTGAAAAGCAAGAAAAGCCCATGAAGCCTCAAGTGTTGCTCTTTGCAAATTCTGGAAATCCCAACAGACTCGGAAATGTTGCAGCAAGAGTTCTCCTTTACTGTATAGATTGTGCCGGGTCTACCTTTCATCAAGGATAACTAAGTATTAAAACTAATGCACCCTCAGATTCCAAGGCAAATCTGAACTGGGGGTATTTTTCGCAAAACTTTTTTTTTTTTTTTTTTTTTTGAGAGAGAGAGAGAGGGAGCTCCAGCAAGCAGAGGGAGTGGGGCAGAGAGAGAGGGAAAGAGTACTCCCAAGCAGGGTCCACTTCCTGCTGGACTCGGGGTTCCATCTCACGACCATGTGATCATGACCTGAGCTGAAATCAAGAGTCTAATGCTCAACTGACTGAGCTGCCCAGGTGCCACACACTAAACATTTTTAAAAGATGTTTATATATTTTGAGGGAGAGAGAAAGAGAGCGGGCATGCAAGTGGGGGGAGAGCCAGAGAGAGAGAGAGAATCCCAAGCAGGCTCTCCACCCAACCCAGTGTGGGGCTCAATCTCATGAACCATGAAATCATGACCTGAGCCAAAATCAAGAGTCAGACACTCCACCAACTGAGCCACCCAGGTGCCCCATTCACACAAAGAAAGCATTTTTAATTTATATTTCTCACTTTTTCCCTGGAACCACAGAACACCCAGAATTCATGCTTTTGCTCTCATCCATTTCTTCCTCTAAACACCCCTATTTTTGACAGGGGAGCTGTTGAGTGATTGATATGAGGATTTCTGGATAGGGTACAAATCCTTCAAGTTGCACAGAATTTCCTACCTTCTCTAAATTGAACTGAAATGAAGATGTCAGTGTGTATCCACAGGTGCGCAAAGGGCCCCATATGTTTGCCAATGTGTTGATCTAAGGGTACCTGCATCCACCCAGGCAAAATGCAGACTCGGTGGAGGGGCATGTTACTGGCCCCTCCCCCAAAGGCGATTGACATAGACTTCAAATGCAGAACTCAGTTTTTCCTAAAAAACAGCATTTTTTTTTTTTTTTGGAGAGATGGATTGTTTGGAAGAGTTGTTTTATATAGAGAAAGGTGAACACATGCAAAGCATTTTCTCTGGAAATTTCTTCTGGGAGTTGAGGACAGGGACAGCATTTTATTCATCTTTGTGTCTTGTTCCGAGGCAATAAAAAAACACGTTTGGTCACTGGGTCAATGAATTATCCGATAAATTTTCAATTTGACAGCCGGTTCTTTACGATGTCTGATTTCACTCGGAAGGCCTGGCTTTCCTTGTGCTCAGCGTCACCTGGGGAACGGATGGCCAAGCCTCCTTCTTCCTGGAGAATATTTACCAAACCCCAAGGTGCCATGATGCTCACATGACTTTGAATTCCTCTCCCCAGATTTCACGGTTTCTCCATGACCTTGGCCTTTTCCTTTGGTGTCATGGCTCCTGGGCATCTTGGTGGAGGAATCAGGGTTTAATCCTTTTAGCCCAAACACTTCCAAGGCCCTGAACTGCTGCTGGGAGAGCCATCTGGTTGGTGACCCACGTTCCCCTGTGGAAATAGAGCTAGAGGCTTACGTAGGGGACAGGTGATCAAAGTAGCCTCATCTGATTCTGCTAGTGCGATGGCCTGCTGCCTCGTGCACACAGCCAGCCCCACGTGGCGCTTCAGCAGAGACCCAGGGGTGGACATTTAGGAGGGAAGGCCGCGCTGGGGTCCTCTGTCCTGCCAGCAGCCTTTCAGACACCACAGTGGCTGTTTCCGGGAAGGCAGGTGGGGTGGAGGCTGAAAGAAGAGGGAAGCTCCAGGCAAAACTGGGGGTATAGGGGGCAGGGCCTGGCAGGGGTGGGCTTTGGGGCCAATGCCAGTCACCAAACAGGGTATCTACAAACTGGGTATGCACACATCTGAGGCTTCCTGCAGGGAGAAATGACAGTTTTCGGTCTCGAAAGCCTCAAGCATCCTTTCTCTTTCTAAATCTGCAATCTGACCATCTTTCTACAATTTGTATCTACCGAGGTCAAGTGTCTGCTACAAACATGTGGGTGGTCCTCCATTTCCCTGGGACCAGGCCAGATTCCCAGTGTGGATAGACGTCCAGGCCCTGAGCCTCTGGGTCTCATCCTGCTCCAAAGCCCCCCTCCCCCGCTTTGGCTGATCTTGGAAACTCCAATGGGGACCCAAGGCCTGGAACACAGGAGGTGCACAACGCATACTATTTGATGAATGAATGAATGAATGAATGAATGAAGAATGAATGAAATGTCCTCATTCAATGATCTCTGGGCATGGGGGTGAATGCTAAGAAAAAAAAGCAATGGACACTATACTTTCCTCATTGGAAGGGTCCAAACCCTTAAAACAGCCTTAGCCTCATCAGTTAAAATGGAGGAACACAAGGTCCAGCCCATGTCAAAAAATCCAGTAAATGTCTAGAATGATTATATTATTATTTTTGTACTTATTTATGAATATTTGTGACGCTCCTGCTGTGTCTCAGGAGCTCGTTTTATGAGGTTCATGACTGGATAAAGGAATTCTTCACATCCAGAAGCAGCGGTAGAAAACAGCTTCCTTCCTACGTTTCTGATTCAGGGACTCACGTGCCTGCTTTTTTCCCAGCTCCGTCCGTGCTCCTCACGGCAGAGGGAAGGACATGCCCCGGTGAGTGTGATCTCTTCTTCCTGAGTCCTGCCAGCACACTTTGTCTTGTTTCAATCATCCTAACGCCCTTCGAGGCCTGTGTGAACGGCACGGTGGCGCCTACCGTACAGATGGGGAGACCGAGGCCAGCACATCTTAGCGAGCCCCGCAAATGCACCCCCGTCTCCGACAAGACCTTCCATAGACCCAGAGAATCGTCGCGAACAGATGTGTGTGTTCTAGGTTGTTGCTGTAAATCTGAGGAACACTGACCAAGAAAAAAACGCCTTCCATGTAATGTAGAGCCCATGGATTTGGACAGAACGTGAGATGATAGTATACATAAGATACTTTTCCAAGCAGTAGCCAGATTAATTAACTCTCCATTCATAGATGGCCAAAAAAAAAAAAAAGGTGCATGAATATTCACCTGCAGTTTCCAAAAATGCAGTGATACAATCTTAAAATGGCTCCCAGCGGAACAGCCAGGATGTCCTTAAGTCTGATCCAAGGCAAGCCGCCGTGGCACAACTATAAAACTCCCCAAACTTGGGTGGAGTCAGCAATTACCGTGCAGGAAGAATGTGACGCTCCTGGGTGCCAGCCTGGGGAGCCCAGAGACAGGACAAAGGGGTTATTCTGCTTCATTGTGAAAATGCTGTGTTTATTGTTAAAATACGGTGGGGAATTAAAGGGGCGTGTATGCATCATAAATATTTGCATGCCATTAATGTTTGGACCGAAGACTTGGAATGGCTACGTTGGGAGAACTTCTTTTCCCATGAAAAACGTGCCTCAAATTACAGTACGTAGTGACTTTCGCCTCTGCCATTGCTAATCTGAAATCTCGGTGCCCGCTGCGTATAACTCTTTCGGGACCGGAGAAATCCATGTGGCTGAGGGCTGAGGAGTAAGGGGAAGGCTCGATGTTCCCTCCAGGAAATCTCATCCGTGTGGACACACAAAAAAGCAGGTCCCCGTGGCTGTTTGTTACGAGCTCCCAGAGTTTCTGGAATCTACTCTACAGAGTCCCTGTCATTGAAGCACATCTACCACACAAGGTGGTGACTCCCGCAGTGCGTCTTAGGTGAGGTCATCCTCCCTGTAACCCCTCACCCCCGCCCCCCCCCCCAGGACAGAGCCAGAATCAGGCTCAGAGAGGTCAAGTGACTTGCCCACGAATGCACAGCTCTGTGATAGCGTTCTCTGGCAGGGCGATCCCCTCACCCCACCCCCACCCCCAGTGGCACTTGGCAACATCCACAAACATGGGTGGCTGTCACGGTTGGGAAGGGAGATGCTACTGGGTGGAGGCCAGGGGTACTGCTATTCATTTGACAACACACAGGACAGCCCACAGGAATGGAAAATCAGCCTTAGGTGTTGATAATGTTGAGGGGGAGGCGGCCTCCTCCACAGAGAATCCAGTAAAGTCCAGGCACTAACCATGAGGCTGTGCATCTTGAAGGGTCTGGGAGCCTTCGCTCGCTGGAAGATGTTTAATGAGACTCCGCTCTGTGCCAGGCACAGATGATACCTCACAGAGCTTTTCTAGGATCGGATTTTTTAGGTTTTGAAAATTCCCGGGTGTCCACCTCTTGGGAGCTCTGGGGAACAGTTTCCCATCTTTTTCATGGTGCTGCTTGGGTCTCTCTTACCCCAGCAGTGTCCCCAAGCACGCCACAGCTGTTCTTGAGCTCTTTCCCTGGTGACCTTCACTTTCAAGCACATGTAGGGACAGCACATGGGCTCTGCACAGTCCCCAAGGCAGACGCTGCCCATTTCGATAGTCAGCTCTCTCATTTGACACGCAATGGATCTCGGAATCTGGGGGATGGCTGCCTTGCCGGGGGGAGCTTACAGGGAGTAGATGCGTCCATGGGGACAGGAACGGTAAGAGTGGGGGTTTCCATGCAGGGCAAAAGCGAGCAAGCAAAAACCAGAGAAAGCTCTCTCAGCAAAACTCTTTGCAAAATTCAACCTGCAGCAGACACGACCTTGATGCACCAAGAACCCCTTCAGATGTTTTCCAAAT
>NC_043704.1:11794949-11806717 GCF_006229205.1 Suricata suricatta | reverse complement strand
GTGTGGGTATAACATCTTTTTTTTTTTTTTTAAGATTTATTTATTTTTGAGAGAGAGCACAAGCAGGGAAGGGGCAGAGAGAAAAGGGACAGAAGATTCGAAATGGGCTCTGCATCAACAGCAGCGAGCCTGACTCAGGTTTCAAACTCATGAGCTGTGTGATCATGACCTCAACTGAGCTCAACTGAGCCACTCAGGTGCCCCCACAAATACAAATCTTGAAGAGCAGCGATATGTCCCCCACACCGTGAGAGCAAGCCGATAAAACACACATTTGGAAGTATTTCACAGGCAATTCATTCAACCTACGCTGCTCATTTATTAATTTTTGTTAATCACATTCTTTAGGCTTCATGAGAAGATGTGATTAGCATGCGTTTAGTACCAAAGATAATTTGGTCCAAGAAGACTTCTCAGGGGCACCTGGGTGGCTCAGTCGGTTAAGCATCCGACTTCGGCTCAGGTCATGATCTCGCGGTTCGTGAGTTCAAGCCCCAAGTCAGGCTGTGTGCCGACAGCTCAGAGCCTGGAGCCTGCTTCAGATTCTGTGTCTCCCTCTCTCTCTGCCCCTCCCCTGCTCACACTCTCTGTCTCTCAAAAATAAATAAACATTAAAAAAATAAAGAAGACTTCTTAGTGGGAGTACAGATGTATATGCACGTGTACACGCACACATGGACACACACACACACACACACACACACACACCAGACTGACTGAAAGTCCAACAGATCCTTCAAAAACACATAACCTCTTCATACTGACAGGACATGACTATTTATAAACATCCCCCTAGTGATCTGAACTTGTTTTATAATCGTCAACAGAAAGAAAACAGTCACCAGACCATATACTCTCTCTCTTTTCCAACAAGTAATTTTTCTTCTTTAAAAAAATAACACCGAATATGCTCTTCCATAACCAATCTTCTCCACCCTCTCTCGCCCCTCGCCAACCAGCACAAAAAGAAAATACAAAACTGATTTATTAGAAGCAGGGCAGCGTCGCCGCCGTTGGCCGGGGATCACTGTTTATGTCTATAATGCTTGCTGCTGAAACAGGAAGTTCTAAAAATCATTCAACCATTATTTTCTCTCGGAGGCTCTTTCTGATTGATAGTTCTCTGTCCCCACCAAAAAAGAGCTGCCTTGACCGAACGCGAGCTGGCTGGCACGGAAGGGATGGAGGGTGGGTGACGTCTAGCTTCTGCTCACCAACTCTGAAATATTGCTCATATCATTAACTTCAATTTCAAAAAGCTGTCTGCCGCTATCGGCAATGTCTGGTACTTCATAAAATCAGCAGGAAAACCATGAAGAGATGAATTCTGAAACTCTGTGTTTGAGGCATAAGCAGTTTTCAAGAGGGCTTTTCTCCTTGGTCCTTGCCGTGGTGTTCACAGGACAAGGAGGCCAGTGGTGGTAGTGGTGGCGGGGGGAGCTGATGGGAGGGACGGGGAAGGAAGGGAGCTATTTGCTTTAAGAAAGTGTTGCTACCCTTTTATTAGCAAATGTGAAACAGAATTAGAAACCTGATCTCTAAAGATGAATTCTAGGGGTGTCTGGGTGCCTCAGGGGGTTAAGTGTCTGACTCAGTTTCAGCTCAGGTCATGACCTCACAGTTCGTGAGTTCAAACTCTGCATCAGGCTCTGTGCTGACAGTGTGGAGCCTGCTTGTGATTCTCTTTCTCTTTCTCGCTCCCTCACCTGCTTGTGCTCTCTCTCTCTCAAAATAAAGGAATACACTTAACAAATTAAAAATCAAAGAAGAATTCTAGATCAGATCATGAACACAGCCTTTGACGAGCCATCTAAAGGAATTATTTGCTAGGGTTGCCTAGGGCTTGGCATATCAGAAGCTAAGTCCTTTTAATTTTTTTAATCCATTTCTGTCCACAGTGAAGTCTGAGAGCAGATTTTAGTGTAGATATGTGTATATATATACACTCACACACATATTCAATATATATACTAAATATGAATATAACATAAATATATACATATAAAAATTTTAAATGTAAATCAACAGCAACTGAGAAAAAAGGGGAAGAATGGGAGAGTGGATTTGAATACAACTCATGTCTTTTTTTTTTTTTTTTTTTTTTTTTTTTTTTTGTATTTTCTCCAGGAGATCTGATTACCAGCTTATTATCGGGAATGTTATCCAGGGAACAACTTGGGTTGTCAGATAAATTTTTCCTGCTCATCTTAGAGGACTCTGTGATGGAGGGGAGAATGACTTGGATCCTATGATAATATTGTGAGTCATTCAGACCACTTCTTTCTCCATAAAGACGATTTTCGTTCAGAATCTCCAGATGGTTTATCTTCTCTGAAAGGTGCCTGCCTTCCTTTCATCTCGACCACGGTCTTTCACTGGTCTGAACGCAACCTCCTCATACTGTTCTCTAAATAAAGTAGCCTAAGAATGAAAATGCCTTAAGTAACAAACATTACACAACTATGCAATAAGTCAGATAGTGACAGGGTAAATATTATGTCTGGGAAGACATCCATAGCAAGAACGTAATGAAGGAATTTCATTTTATAAAAGCATTGGGAAGGGCTACTATTTTGAAAGTGGAGATTTAAGTTGCCAGGGAGGTCAGCATCAACATAAATTCCTCCGAGAAATTAAACCCCTAATAGCCTAGAGAACTGGGGACCTCATGGGGGCTGAACGTGGAATTCACATTGCAGTTCTGCAGGGCTGGGTTGGTGGTGGGGGGGTGGAGTCCAGGCATTCAGTAGAGGCCCTGACATTATGGGCCACTTTGCCTTTCAAGGGACTACATGTGTGCATACCTGATGGCCTTCAAAAGGTTTGGACCAGCAGTTTGAATGGGATCTATTTTCCTAATTATACAAACCAGGTCCTGGCTGTAATAAAAACAAGTGTTACCAAAACACTCAGGGTACAAGAAGAAGGCCTACCTCGTCTGTTCATTTATTTATCTTCCAGTTATCTGCTATGAGCAGCCCTGTGCTAGGCTGCCCCTCCAAGGCAAGTTTCAAATTCACAGATTCTTGGCTTGGGCGGGGTGGTCCGTGGATCCCCAGAAGGTGACCACAAATGAGCTTCAGCAAACTGGAAGTTTGAAAACTATACTGGAACTGGAAATGGAAACTATACATGAAACTCTGTGTATAAGCGAATACGTATATTTTTTCCCCTTGGGAGAAGGCTTCCAAGGGATTTTCAAAATTATCTACGATGTTCCCAAAAGATTAAAAATCATATTCCTGGAAGTTAGAAGGAAAAGTACACTGGATTCTCTTCTCCCTGTTTCTGACGTGGTTGATGATATGGTCTGGTAGATTTCCTCTTTGGTTCTAAAATGAATTAACTAAAGCCGTATTCCCTGATTGATCGATTCCTTTCCAACTGATTATGTACTCTGACAGGGACGGAAGTGCTCACAGATCTCGACGCTAAAGTTTCTTAAATGCCTCTCAGCTGCAGCCACGATAGGTTTTCTTGTAACTGAAAATGTCAGGGATACCTGCCTTGCTCGACTGTTGACGTAAAACTGATGTAAGCTACTGTTAATTCACCTTGCCAACGAGAACCCCTGTTGACCCTGAACTTCAACTTTCTGGAGGTGAGGGACGTTCTCCGAACTTGTGGTTAAGTGAAAGGTTCTGAACAACCACCTGTGGGTTCTGCATAACCTCTCCGCCCCTGAAGGCTGTTGTCTTTTCTTCCATCATAAAAGAGGATTCCATTTCTATGGAGACACGGAATCGAAGGAAGAAAAATCCCAAGGGTGCAGTATACCCTGAACGAGATTTAAGTCGGCAAGGGGCAAAAAGAGGGAAGGGGAAAAAGAAAGACGGCTCAGACTACTGAAGCCTCCACCAATATGTTTTAGGGGCCAGCATCGTCTGCAAGGCCATAAAAGCCGGAAGGGCAGGTTTTCCCAGTTGCACTGAACTTGAGGTTATTAGTTGTGTGAGCCTGGCTGCGAGCCAGCACCCAGACAAATCAGTTTTGTCGAACAGAGAAAAACCCTTCCATGTCCAACCTCTGGCAACTTCTGTGAGGTTTCCCAATCTGCATGGACTGGCAACTGGTAAAAGAAAAGGGAGTTTCTTTTTCTACCCTTCGTTTAGAGCTGAGCACCAAGCCCTTTTGAGAATCCGTCGGGATCTGTGCTGTTTGACAGAATGCGAACCTGGCACAGAAATGTTTGGACGAGCCAATAGCCAGGACCTTCTTGGCCACTGTGGCGTGTTGATGCCAATGACGTGTTTCCAGGCCCATTTTCAAAACCAGAAAATGAAACAGTAAATAGTCTGAAGATCACTTAATAAATCGTAATGACACTTTTAAAGGACAAGATTCAGTGAGGAAGATTAAGACTAATTGTTAAAATTAGAGAATCATCTGCTCTCTTCGTAATGGGAAGCAAATTGCAAAAAAAAAAAAAGATCTGGCAGGTTTTGATGTTGACACTTGGACTCGAGAGAGTAAAATCAAGTTGTATTCTATAACCATGGAGAGACAGAATGACACAAAGTCAAATGGGGCCTTTTGACAGCCTGTTTTGTTTTGTAGCACTGACCAAAGCCCCCCCCCAAAATAAAAACACATACAAGCAAATAACTCAAGAGCAACAATCTACAGGGTAACTGTAATTGGGTCAAATGTGCAATTAGGGCTCCTATATTTCGGATTGCTTATTCTCTCGCACAGGAAGCAGAGCCCATTCCAAACAGATATTGTCCCTTTGTGACATTTTAACTGATTTTCTTGTTCCAGGTTATCAGAAGACAGCCCAGCCTCAGTTCCAGCTATTTTACTCTTTGGGTTTTATGCAAACTCTAGGGCATTCTGGCACGAATCAAGCAGCCAAGCGCAAACAATCCACACCTTGGGGAAACAGTTCACCGTTCCCCAAGTCAACACAAGCACCTATTAGTCACCCACTCAAAACAGAAATGGCCAATGAGGGGCCAGAGACCAGCCCTCGATGCCAGAAAAGGAAGCATGCTGCTTTCAAAATCTCATTCTTTATTATCACCGGGTTACTGCACACCGCCTCAAAGCCACCGCAGCATGGCTTGCGGGAAAATGTCACTGGCACGATCCACGCAAGTTTCCCACACTTTTACACCCAAATGTAACACACAGACCCACACAGATGCACCCCGCGGTAACGTTACTTCCTCTGGAAACGCAGCCCGGTGAGACTCGGCCACTGTCCCTAATAGACATCGCAAGAACTGATTCAGGATGGTAAGCGAGGCTGGTAGGCGGGCACCAGGCAATCGATAGGGCCTTTGTGTTTTATTGGCTTCTCACCTACTCTGCCAGCCACTCATCTGAAGCCTTCGAGATGTTTTCTAAACACACATCTCTGAATCATAATGTGAATTCCATTTACTGAAAGGCGGTGACTTTTAATATAACAAGTGAACCCATTTAATGACTTTATGCTTTTATACGTTACAGCATCTCTCATGCTTTCAATAAGTGGATATAATTTTCTTTGCATGACCCTATTATTAACATAGTATTACGAACGTATATATTCAATCATGTTATATCTTTTTTTTTTTTTCTCAACCTAGGATGCTATTTTAAAAATGCTCGGGACAGCTAAGATAGCAAAAATGATGGCCCCAGAAAGCAACACACCTTTACCCCCTTCTGCTCTTCCGCTAGTCAAACACAGATTTTCTTATATTTTGGGATGCCTTTATAAGAGTGAGGATTACTCTTCTGTTTAAATGTCCATAGGTTATACTTTAATTTTTTTTAATACAAGAGTCGTCTACTGTTGTTTAGGTATTTATCATGTCTTTTTTATCACACTGAAAATCACTTTTATTTGTTAGCTTAGTCTTTACTGTATCATGAAAATGAGATTTTCAAAACAAACTCTCCTTCCTCTTCGATGAAACTTCTAGGACGTATTGCTATTTATAACATATGACTTCAGTCCTCACAATACAGAGAAAACACAATATTTGAAAATAATTGGAAACCAGAGAGTTTACGGGCCAAAATTCCTCTTTCTGCTCTAATACTTCAGTAATGGGCACAGAAAAATGAAACACACAGAACTGCCTGATGCAATAGTTCCTTTGGGTAATCCAGTCTTTAACACATTAGCACCGAAATGTTAACTAGGTCTGACCCCTTCCTCAAATAATAAGGTGTCCAAATTACACGTAACAGAGGGTGATAAATGCCATCCAATTTACCCAACAAGAATGGTAGTTAACACCATGTCTTCATATTTTGCCATAAGATGGTAGATTTGAACCACATTTCGGTAACCATATGCTGTATAGCCCTTGTAATGATCAGAAGTGATCATCTGAAACTTGGCACCATGTCACAGCTCACGAATTCTAAGTTAAAGGCTTCTATTCTATAGATTTTTGATAATTACCAAGTAGAGAACACCAGTTGTATGGTGTCAGTTTCTATGATGGTGAGTTTTATATTTTTAAATGTTAGCGAAGACCTGAGGGGTTTCCTTGAAATTCACAATTCATGTGTTGCCTGTTCTGAATCAGTTTCAAACCAGCGCAACCATAGACGGCAACAACGTAGAGGTAGTCTTTAAGACATATTAAATTTTAAATAAATATTTTTTAAAAGCTTGATGTAGCAATCAGAACAAGACCGACTGGGTTTCTAGGGAGACACTTCCATCACAGAAACTTCTAGAAGGTTTTGAAATTTCGGTTTGTTGCCATGTTAAATACTTGTGTTTCAAGTTCAGTTTTGACAGATACGTACCTCGTCCGCTCCGACCGACAAACCTGAGGTCATTGAATCTTGCAACTTGGTTTTTCATGGCTGCGGTGGCATTTCTCAGTTCGGCTGAGTAGTTTTCATCATTGCCTGCCATCACTGTGACCAGAGTACCATCTGGGACGTCCCCCAGAGCCACCACCTACACACCAGCCAAGGGACAAACGGAGGCATCAGAAATGTTACAAACGTTGGTGTAGTAATTGCTGTAAAATTAAATGTCTGTTAAGTGATCCTTTTTAAGTTTGTAAAGGAATAGCGAAATGACAGGAAAGTTATTCATGGGAAGACTTTCTTTGAATTCCGTTATGCAGAACTAAATATAAATTTTCAAGTCCTAAAACATTCACCTAATAAAGCCACATAGGGTCACATGGCGCAGTTAGGATGAGACTGAACGCAGCCAGGGCTCTGCAAAGCTGTGCCTTCTCACGACTGCAATCATCTGAACTGTGCGTAGCTGGGAAATGCAATGTTTTGTTTTTGTGAGTGTGTAACCTAGCCCATCTTTTGCTCGTCCAGACCTCCACTGATGGGCCTGGCAGGACCAACTTTGCTTTTAGGTGTTTAAACTTATTTCTGCCAAAATTGAATTTGATCATGACAACTACATTATTGACCATTCTTGAGTGACATCGTCTTTCCACAGTTCTTCTTTGGGACCCCCTTACTCGCTTCTCTTATTCTGATTGTCAGTAGCAGAAAATTCTGGCTGGCAAAGGCAAAAAAAAAAAAATCTGAAATGTATCCTTTGTTTATTACTAATTCCAAAATCAACAGACCTCAGAGAAGAGGGGTACTCTCTTTTATGTGCCGCTCTGAAGTCAGGAGTGGACCTGGGTGGCATTTTTATATGTGTGGGTCCTCAAATGTGTCAACTATGTCCTGATAGGATGACTGAGGTTTTTCTCAAAACCAGCTGACCTCGAAGAGGAATTCCACTAATGTGAACTGCACAGGAACGGATTTCCTAACAGGGCCACTGAACACGATTAGTGGATAAGTATTTTTGATACTCAGGTAATTAAAAAAAAAAGCAGGAATTTCCAAGGTAAAATGCTCCAACGAGCATGGTGTAAAGATGCTTCGCGCCATAGTATCTGATCATTTGACCCTTCCAGAAACTATTGGGGTTAGACAATTATTATCAGCTATTATTTCCATTGTTTCTATTTTTTAAAGTGGTCATTGGATTTCCAATGAAAATACCCCCAAGTTTTTTCATGTCTGATATTCCTCATGGTACTTTTTCAGTCAATAGTGAATTTTGTGCTAATCATTCCAATTATACAGTCGCTTTCTTCACACTGTTTGAGTTGGACCAGCAAAGAATTCTCCAGGGATTTTCTTCCCCGTGTTTTCTCCCTCTTCATTTTTACCCAGTTTGGGGGGTAATACCTGTATCTTCAACCCTCTTTTTCTGCCTGTGAAAAAGGCTGCCACGGGCTCCCTTGTACGATAGTATTGTTTCTCGAAATGCCCATCTGCGTGGCCTGCTTGGCGATTCCCCGCTCCCCATGTCATCCAGGTGACTGTCTATTGCTTTTATGCCTCGTGATGCTTCAGCTCTTGGGTTCTGGGGAGTCTGACAGGGAGGATGAGCCATTTCACCACAAGAGACTGTGGAACCAGGAGAATCAGCCCACATGGCACTAGGTAAGCCTGCTCTTCACGTGTCTTAGTGCACACGCACTGGGCCTTTTATCTTTCTTTCTAATTCTTCCCATCCCAACACTGGGCATGTTTTCTACAAAGGAGATTTAAAAACACGGCTGTTTATTCCCGAAGCACCCTCTAATTAGATATTTAGTTCCCATTATAAGTGTGTTTGTTTCCTTTTAATTAAGAGCAGTAATACGGCAATTGCCTTTGTTTTGAAAAAATCATTGAAATAAATCTCCCTGGTCAGTTATTTACTTATTTTTGCCACTTTTTTGATCCACAAAAATGTGTTTGCTTTTATTCTGCATTTTTCAGTCTCTGAAAAATTTTTCCACTTTTTTTTCACTATTTTCACTTCCCTCTGCAAAATTAGCTCACAAGTGTTGAAATACTCTCCTTGAACCCATATTTCTACTTCCTCATCACCACCTCCCTGTGATGACCCGGCTTCTCTATTTTAATCCAACCTTCGGTAAGGATACAAGAACTGTACGCTTCACTACATGGTTTTCACACTGAATAACCTGTTCTCGGGGCCTGAGTCTGTAAAGAGGTGAAAGTCAGTAAATCTTGTTGTAAACCTTCCAAAATGTATTCTAAACCACTTCCTTCCCTCGGGCCCCTCTCCTGGTGCTCCATGCCTGGGCCTCTATCGTCTTTCCAAAACTATCTTTGTCAGTAATTTGGCAAACTCGCGAGACCTTCATCAAGTAGAAACAAATATAGAGTAAAATGATCACGGTGGCTAAATATGAAAAGGGTGTTGATGGTGGAATTTAAGACCAACAAAATTAGGCGTTTAACCCCTACCACTCCCTTTCTAAAAAAATGCAACAAAAGTCAAAGAAAGACATTTGGGTGCTTGAAGATCATTTCTTTGGTCTTTTAGTGGTCTCAGAGGGATTTTTTTCCTTTTTTTTGTTTTGTTTTTTGTTTTGTTTTTTGGCAGGAGGAAAGGGGAGAAGAGTAAATCCGGGGAAATTACACTAATAACGTATAACATCTAATTGTTAACAAGCCTACTTAGCCTAGATAAAAAAAATTAAAAAATTAAAACTAACATGGCTGCTAATTTTATACAGATTGTGTCACTGATAGGCAGTAAGAAGAGAATTAAAAAAAAAATTAACTTCAAACAGACAAAAAAGAAGGAACTGGAATGAAAAGCTATAAACAATAGGTAAGGAAACACAAACATTTACATTTAACACAGACCAAACAGACAAGCAGGGGCTTGCTGGCCAAGGGATATCTCATATTTTGTTTTACTTCTCTGTTTTTAAAGTATCAGGAAGTTGGGCAAAATATCAGCCCTCCTATGCATGAATCCCTACACCACCCCTGGCTGGCCTGCTCACACATTCGAACTGGCATTTTAAACAACTCTCATTAGGTTGAGATTATAGTTACAATTCATTTATTTCAAATCCCTTAATTTTCCAGAGCTTCAAAGAAATCTGTGGAGTGGAACCCAGAATTCAGCCAAGATGACATTTAATGCATACCCAGGGACTGAAGTCTTGCTGATAGAAACATTACTTCTTTCTGTCTTACAGAAAGAATATGACTTATTAGTATCCAAAGCCTCTGAACTTGTTGAAGGGCATGTTTATGCCTTTGGACTCTGGAGAACCAGGGCCTAAACAAACTGTAATATCACAGTATTAAAAAAAAACAAACACCCAAGTCATCTAAATAGCTATTGAGGCTGCTTCTGTAACTAGTAGGAAACATGTAGCAAATTTAAGATTTTCACAGCAGTAAAATATGTGTCTTTTCTATGCTAAAAAATGAAGGAAGTTCCATGGGGAAAATGAGGGGCGGGGAGGTTACATTTTGGGGTTCGGGATAAGCAAAGAGGCAGATTTTAATCTATTTTAAGGAAACTTCATAATCTGAAGTCTCCCTTTCATTTCAAACATTACAGCAGGGGGGGGTGCACATGGGATTTAAGAAGAGTAAAGAATCACTTAACTGCTCTTTTCATCAATATCATCAGACTTTATCATTGGTTCACTTTTTCTCCTCCATATTAAAGGGAAAATAATCATTCTTTACTGATTAACTTCTTAACGAGCCGGGGCTTATTTAAAATCCACATTTTAATGTAATAACGTCTCCAGAAACTGTCGGGGAGGCAGGTAGGCGGCTAGCTCGAGAGTGGGGCCAGGGATGCACAGGGAGTCAACCTAGACAGTCATGTTTAGAAGGCTAGCTTACTTCCCCCTCCTAAGCTTTGGGTTCATTTCCTCGCTGAAAATTCTGTCTGCCCCTTGAGTTGTGCAGCGAGCAGCCTTCCTCCAGGAAGAGGCCTCTCTTGATGGGGATGCAGTGGTGACAGATATTACTCAAGTGGCGACATTTCTCTGCCCTCCTTCCCTTTTCCCTAGTTGCCCTCAAGACCACTTGAACTGTTTTCAAGAGAACTATCTATGGGTCAGGAACCTACAAACGATTGCTCAGTAAAACGAATTAGATTTTTCAAAAAAGTGAATCTTCCCAAGTCCTTTTGGAAAAAAAAATCGCTTTGGTTACTAAGATGTCTGCTGAAAAGAATTCCCTGGTGGCTCATCAAAGCGAGTTACAGGATTTTCTTTTCTGTCTTTTAGGGGGAAAAATGCTTTTTTGGGGGGTGACTTGCGAAGCTCTATCACTTCCACCTCCGCAAGATTATTAATCACTTAGTGCTTTGATATATTTGGGCGTTGGTTCCCTGGCGGAGGAGGGGCCGTCCTGAAGAAATTCTGATTTCCCCTCAAAGGCAGGCACAGAGCTCCCTTGGTAGGTCAGGGGTACCAGGTTTAAAAGACCCTTTTGCTGATTATCAGCCTGTCTCCTCCCTCAGCTCTTATCTGAAAGTGGCCCCAGGGCCAGCCCTGTCAAGTCCCTAGTCACAGAGGGGACTCAGTCCTGTTCTCCAGCCCGAGGAGCCTGTTTATGTAAAGAGATTAGAATGATTTAAAATTGAAATAGGCTCCCAATGCAAATCTGCAGAGATGCTTGACGGTGGGGAAAGAGTCCTGTGGCTCTTGAACCTCATCCTCACTCCTTCCCCCTCAAAAACTTCTGCCCTCAGAAAACAGACCATTTCTAAAGACAGAGCCAATTACATATTTGTTTTGTCTTAGAAATCATACTGTTAAGTTTAGAAGGTGTATAAAGCTTAAAAAAAAGGAACTCTGACAGTACTGTATAAAAAACTAGATCAAGATCCAGGAGAGGCCTGGAACTATAAAAAAGTTTATATTAAATTTATCTCCCCTGAAAGGGCACAATCTGATCTCTAAGACTTCCCCCACCCCCCACCTGCCTTGCTTAGCCCTCAAAATGAACAGGAA
>NC_043704.1:11791124-11794849 GCF_006229205.1 Suricata suricatta | reverse complement strand
CCCCCCCCCCATCCCCCGCGCACACACACACACCGAGGATCGCCAGGGCAACCCAGCATCCCGTGTGTCCCGAGAGCAAGAGCATGGACCAGGGGCCGCGGGGGGCAGCGCCGGCCCCTTTCTGGAAGCCGGCCCCGCCCGCCTGGCCGCTGCCCTCCCGGATCGCCCCCGGCCTCGGCCGGCCTCGGCCGGTCCTCCCGCCACCCGCTCCCGGCCCGGGCCGAGTACCTTGAAAGCGATGGGCAGGGTCTTGTTGCAGCGCCAGTGCGTGGGCAACACGGAGCAGAGGAAGTTGGGGCTGTCGGTGCGCACCAGCTCGCCGGGGTGGTCGGCCAGCACCTCCACCATGCTGCGGTCGCCGCTCCTCAGCTTGCCGGCCAGGGCGGCGCCGGCGTCCGGGGCGCCCAGCGGCAGCGCCTCGCTCATCTTGCCCGGGCTCAGCGCGGTGGAAGGCGGCGTGAAGCGGCGGCTCGTGCT
This sequence comes from Suricata suricatta, assembly GCF_006229205.1. Lineage (NCBI taxonomy): Eukaryota > Metazoa > Chordata > Mammalia > Carnivora > Herpestidae > Suricata > Suricata suricatta. The sequence continues at coordinate 11,794,372 of NC_043704.1, read as the reverse complement.
GGCATCTACGGGGATACGCATCACAACAAGCCGATTGAGTTAGGACCCTGCAAACAGCTCCTATCGGACGGCGACAGGGGCGCGGATCTTCTGCGAGCAGCTCCAGGGAGACCAACATACAAGTTCAGGGGCCTTTATTGCTGCGTGGGGGAGGGGGACTGGGGGAGGCGGAAGACTAAGTTACTAACAGTCCAGGAGGGAGAAAGTTCTATTAGGCCGGTCAGCCTCAGACCCCGCCTCAGACCCCGCAGGGCTCCTAGCAACCGACCGCTTAGTGCTTTAAAAATTGGGCGACTAGAATCCAAAGTCAGAAGTCAAGGGAGACTCTCTTCTGAGTCTTGTTTTGAGAGTTTAACTTCAGTCTTTGGCTGTTAAAGAAAGATCCCGGAGGCAAAATTCCCATACGCTTTCTAAATCATTTATACGGAGAGCGAAAGGACCAGCAAATACATAATTTGGAAGTTCCAGTAGTTAATCGCCTGTCCGTTTTTGTTGGTTTGTTTTGCGGGTGAGTTTTGCCTAAAGTCCCAATACAACACAAAATACACGAGTGTCTTCCGTATACAGAGCCACTTTCACATGCAAAACTGGCTTCGGTCCTCAAAAGCAAGAGCTGCGACTTCCAAAGGTCATGCTACTAATGTATGTGCACGTATATATAAATATATACATATGCTCTACTTCATAAAATATTTACAATTCAATCTGTAGAGAATTTAAACACAACAGAAATCCATTAATGTTCGCTGCTGATTTTTTTTTTTTTTAAGTAGCCTTGAATATAAGCTTCAGTAGTTGAAGAATGGCTGGGCTAGAAATACTTGTCATGTTCTTTTAATAATTTCTGGCAAAATGCTCAGTTCAGAAAATTCAGCTTCTCAAAGAAAAGCTAATCTTAAAAAAAAAAAGTCCAAGTCGATGACAGTCAGGGTACAGCTCTCCACATCCGAAAACTCGAGTTTGGGGATGTTGGTTAAGTTTGTGGCTGATCCTGTGGTTGGTGGGAGTGGAGCAGCAGCCGAGTCACACGCACGCAGACACGCACTCTTCCCGAAGCCAGCCACTGTCTACATCGACTGGGTGAGTCAGCCCGACTTGGGCGGTAGCGAGACGATCCTCCTCCAACGTCGCCCCAGCGCCGGCTGGTTAAATGCCCGGACGCGCCTGTACCTACGGTAACCGCGTAACCGCAGCAGGTGGAGCGGGCCTTGAGAGGAGGCTCCGCAGCGCAGATCGAAACGGACGCGGTGGTTCGAATTACACCCGCAGTCACACTCCCACGCACACTCCCACGCACATGCAACTCCACGGCTCGCTTCGAAGCGCAGCACACTTTCTCCTGCAGTTGTCAAAGGAAACAACCGCGGAAAAGTTCACAGGCAGGAAAGAAGTTGAAATATCCAGCCAAGAAGCCAGTTCATTCAAAAGTAAGAGAGAAAGAAAAAAAAAAAATCGTAGCTCCAACGCAGGTCAAGGAGAAGCAGCAAAGGTTGACTTTCTTCTGGCGTCCCCAGGAGGCCCGGGAAGAGGTGCCTGCCGGCACAGGGCCGGGCAGCGTGGTGCCCTTGCTGGGTCCGGCCGCGGGGCGCCCGTCCCGCCTAGCGCCCGCTGGCTCTATGAATGAGAGTGCCTGGAAATGAACGTGCTTTTACTGTAAGCCCGGCCCGAGGAATTCCATTCCCTCAGCTCGTTTGCATAGGGGCGGCCGCCGGCCAATCACAGGCCTTTCCGGTATCAGCCAGGGCGCGGCTCGCGGCCGCGGGCTCCTGGAATTGGCCCGCGCGCCCCCGCCGCTGCCGCGCGCTACTGTACGCGGCCTGGGTGGAGAGAGTCCCAGGCTGCCGCGGCCTCCCCGCGCTCCCCGCGCACTCGCATCCACGCACACACACGCACACACTCACACATTCGCCCAAGACCCCGCCCTGGTGCGGACCGCGGCCCTGCGTCTTTGCTCATATGCACAGTCGCGCTGCCACCCGTCCGGGGCTGCAGTGCGCGGCGGCGCCACAGGCAGCCGCGGTCTGGAAACCAGGGAGGTGGAGGAAGAGGCGGCCGGCCGGCCCAGGGAGGGCTCGGGCCGCACGCTGTGCCCGGATCGGCCCGGGGCCGGAGACCTGCAGGAGGGAGGCGCTCCCCGCGCCTTGGAGATGAAGCGGCCGCCTCAGGGCTCCCGGGACCCGTACCGGAGCCGCGGGCCGGCCCCAGGCCGTGCTCGGCCACCCAACGGCCGAACCTCTGCTTCTCCGGCGTGGGTGGGATTCGGCCGAGAGGGGGGCCGGAGGGCCGTGGGCCCGGCTGGAAAGCGGCTCCGCGCTGCCCCATAGCCTGGTGGGCAGTTGCAGCGAAGTGGCGCTGATTCATTTAAGTAGGCCAGACGATTCTCGGTCTCCCGAACATGGTTTTTTGTTTTTAGTTTTCTCTCTTGGTTTGCTTTCTTTAATTGGTGTTTTTCACGGCGTCTGGGCTGCGGCTTAATTACGCAGCGCGCCTCATTCAGTCTGAGTGCGCTTTGCGGCGAGCAAAGGAGTGTCCTGATAGAAAAAGACCCCAAAGACCAAGGGACGGGAAAGTTGAAAGCATCTGCTGGGCTGGTACCCCGTTCTCGGCGCGTCGGGTCCCCCGCAGGAGGCACGAAAGCCCACCGCTGGGCCTCGATCGCCCTCGCCCCGCACCCACCTCCGGCTCCCCGGAAAGGGCGCTGGCTCGTCTCCCCGCCGCCGCGAGCCGGAGCGGCCTGGGGTGCCGAACCCACCCTGGCTTTGCGCGCCGGCGGGAACTTCCCTTGCGCCCGTCCCCGCGGCGCCGCGGGCATTTTCGCGGAGCTTAGAGGGGCCCCGCCCCGCCCCGGCGCCCAAGGCCTGTCCCCTCTCCAGCCGCGGGGCTCCTTGGCACCCCGCGGAACCCGCCCTTTTTCCACCGCGGGGAAGGGCGCTCACCCCGCCCCCAATACGGAGCCCTCAACTTCAACTCTCCGGGGCTGGGGTCCCTCACCCGCTCCCTTCCCACCCTCCCCCTCTCGCGGGGCCCCTCCCTCCAGCCGTCTCCTTTCCCACTGCAGACGCGCCGCTGGGGTGCCCGGGGCCGTCACCGCCGCTCGGGACTCTCCCGGAGCTCTGCCGCTGGGGCCTAACGGAGGTGTCGGCCGGCGCGGGCCGGCCGCGGAGGCCCTTCCCGAGGACCCAGGCGGCTTCCCTTGCCCCAGGATCGGAGAGGCCGCACCGGCTGCGCGCTGCGGCGTGGAGGCGGGC
>NC_043704.1:11586240-11791024 GCF_006229205.1 Suricata suricatta | reverse complement strand
GGGCCGGCCGCGGAGGCCCTTCCCGAGGACCCAGGCGGCTTCCCTTGCCCCAGGATCGGAGAGGCCGCCCCGGCTGCGCGCTGCGGCGTGGAGGCGGGCGCCGGCTCCGCGGGAGGCGCGGAGGGCAGCCGGCTCGGGGCGGACGCCAGGGGGCAGCAGCCGTCCTCTCTGCTGCCCGGGGCGCCGGGAACGCCCCCGAGGGCGCGGGACACTGCCGGCCCTCCTCTGGGCCTTTGGGTTGCTCTCCTAAGAACTCCAGTCTGGGGAGAAACGGCTGGAAACGGCCGCCGGAGCCAGCCCCCAGCGGCCTCGATCCGCCCCTGCTACCCCCGCCGCCTTGCTGGTGGCATAGGAAGCTGGCGTCGCGGGGGTCCCGGCTCTCCGAACAGGCCCGCATCAGGGTCTCTCCACTAACCCGCTTTGCGCGCACACCGCGTCGGCCCTCCCGCCACCACCGGTGCTCCTAGAGTCCCGGGCGCCGTCGCCCGGCCAGCGGCCCCGGCTCCCGCCAGCCTCTCCGAGCCTCTCCCCAGGTGGTCCGTCCCCTCCCTCCTCTCCGGGACCCCTGGGAACTCCCAGCAACTACCTGCATTTTGTTTGTTTCAATGGATCTGAGGTCTCAGCAAACTCCTTTGTGTTTTTCCTAAATGATTTTGAGGAAGCCCCATCTCAGGAGTAAGGCCCCCCCGTCCCCCCCCGCAAGTCCTCTCTCCACCTTGGCGCAGCGATTCCAAATGTCGCGCAGTTGCCAAGCCTCCCTGCCTGCCGCCCCTACCCCCCAACCCCGGGCCCCGGCCCCTCCGCTGCCGGCTCTAGAGGCGACGTGGGGCGAGTGAAGCCCCTTTGCCTCGGCTCAAATACTACGTTCTTAAGAGCCCACCGAGCGCTCCCGGGGACAGTCACCAAGTGCATCCTTAGGGACCCCCGCGGACGCAGGGTGGGAGGCTCAAGAGTTCGGCAGACGTGAAAATGGGCTCTGACTCGGGGACGTAGCGGACTGGGGTAATTCGCCCCCCGGAAAGGTCAGAGAAGACGGCTCCTCTGGGAGGGTTTGCAACCCTAAACCCTGCGGGGGGCTGCGGCTCAGACTCTCCGGGCACTCTCACCAGCGAGGTCAAGTTCCCTTGCTTAGAAAAAAGGTGATGGTATAGAAGCACCAAGTTGAGCCCTTCAAGGGCAGCACCTTGGGGGCTGTTCAGCTAAGAGTTGCAACCAATTAATCTCGAAGTCGAACATCGACAGGGGTGAAAAAAGCTTTTGCTGATTTATTTCGAATCCGCCGGGCGTTTAAGGTTCCCCGGACCTGCGCCGGCAATAAATGCGCTGTGCGGTGCACACTTGAAAACCAGAAATCCAACACTGCACCTTCTTTATGGGGGAACTAAAGTGAGTGGAAAGCAAGCATCACGGGGCTCGGCTAAGGTGTGCCCGGAATCCCTTAGTTCGAAGACTTTTTACAGAGCTTCTAAAGTTCATTAACATCGCATGCGAATCGGAGAATTCCTTCGCACCAAAAGCGCTCCTGTTAGCGGCAATATAGAATTTCTCTTCCTCTGCCTCGCTAAGAAAGGAAAGGAAACATGACCACACTCACTCCTGGAATAATACTAAAATTTACTCTTGTCATAATTCAAAATAAAAAAATACAACGAAGCGATGTGTTGGGCGGTTGCTGTAAAACAGATTTTTCCAAATTTGCTGCGTGAGGGAAATTCCAATAATGTCCACACCAGGAACGAAATATAAAGTTTTCACAGGGAATTTTAAAAGTAGTATTTGATTAGTAGTCGTTAGAATTTTAAAAGTAGTAGTGGGAAAAAAAATAACAATTTCATTGGGAAAAAACAATAGCTCATTGACAGTTTTCTTCAGCGTGGGTCAGTATATAACTCTAAGTGGTCTCAGAAAATATCTAAATATTTTACATTTTTGCTGTTTTAAAACTCTCTCAAAAATAAAATATGCCTGTGGGTACGTAGGTACAATCTTTACCATTCTCTTAAATCAGAATTCTCCTCTGTGAGTAACAGTTTTTTAAAATTACATTTCTAAAAGTGTAATTATTTCTAGAAAAAAAAATTTCTATTTTAATGAATTAAAACCAGGGAATGTGTTTTGCTAGTGGTTCTGGACCAAACTGGTGCAGCTGGCATAATGTCACAAGGATGGAGCACGTTTTTGTGAAGAGTAACATGTTAATGTACGGGCAAATAAATAACCTGCTATACACACCATCCAGTTTTCAACATTAAAATTTAATTATACATTTCCCTCCCCCACCCCCCCACCCCCCATCTGGAGCCGCTTTGAGATTATGTTACTTGTGAAATCTAATTACTTTGGGGGTAGGAATTCTTTCTTTCTGCCACTACATCCTTCCTCCATAGGAATGATTCCATAGGATTCTGTGGTTGATGTGCGGTCTGTTCACTCTAACACCGTAATTGTGCAGCTCACAGGTAGTGAACTGAGAACACTTTTAAATTATTTTTTTTCTAATTTAGGATGCTAAGTAAACATTGTACCCTCATAAAAGTTTTGCACCTCCACTGCTGTGACAGAGGCAATAAACCAGGTTATAACAGAAGCCACGCTCTATTTTTTTTTTTTGTCAGAGTCCTACAAAGTCATTTAATAAAAGCAGAAGGCACCTGGGATAAAGTGCGCTGTAGGACCCAGGGTGTCATTAGGGTTTCATTGGGATGTTTTATAGGGTTTGATATTTACAATATGGAGAGCAGCTTTTAAGTATTTGTGAATCAGCAAAAAAAAAAAAAGCCTTAATTATGTGGCTAATTTATGTCATACGTTATTTATAGAGATACATAGATAACAATCATATGAATGTGCATATTTTATAAAAAATATAATTTGGAGTCCAACATACCGTGAACATCTCTAGACGTATTCATTCCATGTACGCATTCTGAAAAAAGAGAAAGTAGGAAAATAAAAACAATAGTATAAATGTACCAACAGCAAACACCAAATTCACTGATAGTTGATACATTTCATTCTAACTACAATAAAGGCAAGCATTAAAACTGAATTTCCAACCCCCCCCCCCTTTTTTTTGGTTTTGATTTTTGTTCACTGATTGTTTCTCACACTTTTTTAGCACTGGGGAATTTTATAGCATATTGTCCAGTTTGGGCACAAAAGTAGCTTGAAACAGTAAATCAGCAAGTAAAAAATGAACTGTTACATATGCACATGATTTTATGTGACTTCAACCAACATTTTCCATTGATAGTAGTACTGACTCTTTATCTTTCACAGAATCACCTTTGTTAAACTTATAAACATTACAAATACATTTGGAGGAAGCAGACGTGAATCAGAATTCAAGGTGAAATTAAAACCAAACCCTAACAATACCAAAACACTTGAAAATTGGAATTATAGCAGAGGTGAAATGCAGGAGGTGAAAATATGAGTATTTTTTAAACCAATGAAGATAAACAATTTTGAATACATCTTCTGTCAGAAGCAAACTGAGAAACATTATCATAATTTACTTCCAATAAGACAGTTAAGAAATATTTCCTCCTTGCTTGCTTTACTCTCCTTCCCTTTACTAATTTATGCTGATTTATCCTGCAGATTATTTACCCTGAAACCTCTCATTCTTGACATAACAGATGATATCAATTATTATTGAAAATAACTGTCATATAATAATATCCAAATATGTATCTCTTTATACTGTTTTCTTCTCTTTGAATATCTACAGCAATGTTCTGCTTTTGACATTGTTAGATCAGCTCAGCACTAAATGATTAACATGGAGGGTATATCATCTTTCAGAGCCTTCAGATTTGAGCATTTCAAATGTCACAGACTGAAAGCTTTCAGCTTTACTCCACTATACGAATATATCATAAAAAAATTTTTTTTAACTAAGAAAGGAGGTAAGTATTTCAGATTTCCAGACGTCATTTAAATAGGCAGGAGAATGAGCTTTACAGCTTCTCGGTCTTATATATATATATATATATTTTTTTTTTTTTTTGCCAAAGGAAAAGAGCAACTAGAATAATAAGAGGTTCTGAAGGATTACCCTATAATGAAAGATTAAAGCAATTCAATAGGTAGAGTTTCCATGGAGCATCCTCAAAAAAACAAACCACCAAGACTGTGGTTGACATGTACATAAAATGACTGTGAAGATTTTTTTTTTTAAAATAGAGCAGGGGGAAAAATCATTTGCACTTATGAATGATAAGGTAAGAAATATCAAATGTACCCTGAAGTTACTAAGTTTACTTTTAATAGGCATGGCGGGGTCCCCCGGGGGTGGGAGATGTCCACAACAGTAATACTGCCGACACAGCAGAATTTTTGTGAAAGAGACTCCCCAGACTCTACTGCCCTGGAAATTCTCTCCTGAGACTCTGAGAGGCTCTCCCAGGTCAGAGGCTGGGAAAGACAGGGAGCAAAGTAGAAAACTGAGTGTTCCATTAACTCAGCTAGTATTTCAGGGATTCTGGGAGAAAACCCAAGATCTTTTTCAACGGAAAAATGAAGGGAAAAGTGAGTGAATTTTGGAAGGTGTGCATGTTGTCCATTGGGAAGAGTCCTTAGTTTGTCCTGTGTCAGTAGCCTTGAAGACAGAGCAGGCACCATTAAGCTGGGAGAGGTAGAGTCCCTGAAGGTTTGCAGTCATTTGCGCCGAGGGTTGTTAAATGTGTAGAATCTAAATCGCAAGAGATGAGAGGTCTTGGGGGGTGCACAGCAGCAACAACTCAGTTTGACCAACTTATCCACCAGTTCTCTCCCTCCATCCCTTTCTCTCTCTCCCCTCCCCTCTCACTGAATGCTATTAAGTGCCAGCGAAATGGCCCAAATGCTTTTTTACACTTTGCTTCATTTAATCCTTTCCAGGACACCATTACCAGCCCCATTTTACCGATGGGGAACCTCACACTTGGAGAGTTTAGGAACCTTGACAAAGTTACCCCACTCTATGTACACACACACACAACACACACACACACACACACACACACGCACGCACGCAGGCATGTCCACATATGGGTCCGAATGCACAATGAGCTATGCTTCTTTTTCGTCACAACTATGTATTTTTATGGGTGCCTTTTGTAGGGCTCTGAAAAATTAAACCCTGAGCTCATCTTTCAGTTTTCCCTCTCCTGTCTCATTGTCTCCATTAGAAACCATCCCTGAGATTCTTTACCTTGCAAATCTCAAATACTTAGGGGTCACAGCGTGAAGTTATTTCTGGTGATCTATAGACTTTGAGGAGCAGGTCAAGGTCTGAATTTATTAAATTCTTAATACATGTTAAATGGCTTTTTAGTCCTTTCCTGCCCCCACTCATTCAAAATGGCATCTTGAGGACTTTCCCACATAGGAAGTGTTTGATTTCCTTCCTTCCACATATTTCCGAAGCTTTCTATGTGCCAGGCAGAGTGCTGGGCTAGTTGGTAACAAAGGACAAATAGAGGAGAGCAACAGAGTATCATGGCTACTGCTGAGTGTTATGGAGGGCCATGGCTCCAGGAAGATGGCGGGAAAAAGAGGGGAATACCACCTGGTGGCAGTGGTACTTGATTGGCTCTTGGAGGTTAGGTAGACTTTTACCAGGTGGTCAGCAGGGCTGGAGGAAGGTCTTAGGAAGGTGGGAAGGGACAGGGGAGACGGTGCTTCTGGCAGAAGGAGCAGCCTGAGAAAGATGTGAATTTCTGAAACAGATCCACATGTCACTTCTAGTATCATTGGTGGGTAGGTTTGGGATGAGGATGCTCATAGATGACACAATGCTGGCAGACGTGAACACAGATCGTAGGCAGAAATTTGCATTTCAACATGAGGCCAATGGGTTTTATCAGAGCCTTGAAGTCTGGGGAACAACATGATTAATACTTGTTAGAGGGAAGTAAATCTGTCAGAGGGGGATAGGTAAGGAGGAAGGGGTACAGACGAGGAGCAGGAGAGCTACTGCACTTGTCAGACAAGGAATTCTGAACATCTGCATTGAGGTGGGAGCCGTGGAGATGGGAGAGGTGGCAGTAGAGGAGAGGAGAGAGGTGTCTCTCCTGCTTCTGGCCCAGGTGCCATTACTAGCAGCAGGGAAGACCAGAAGAGGAAGGTTTTAGAGGTCGACATGAGGATCTGGTTTTGGATGTCCAGAACCAGGTTCTGGTGGAGAAAACAGAAGTCAAGGGCAGAGGTCTAGGGTGCAAATAGCGAGTCCAGAGTCTTCCCAGATCTGTGGGGGTTTCACATCAGGGAGAAGGGAACGCTGCCAGAATCTGAGATTGTCAACATCTAAGGGGTTGATTAGAAAAAGGTGGAATGACCAAGGAGATTGAGCTAGGAAGGGAAAGAGAATAGGGTCTCTAAAACACAAGAGGACGGGAGTTTGGAGAGGAAAGGCATGTCTCAAAGGCCAAGGCCAAGGAAGGGCCATGAGGATGAGGACTGAAACAATTACATTGGATTTGTCTCTAGAGGATCCATGCTAACCTTTGCGAGAAGACATTCAGTGGAGCAGAGGATAGGGCAGTGAATGGAAGGAGGGAGAGGGAGGGAGAGGGAGGCAAGGAGAGAAAAGGGGCGGTGGCTGGGAAAGGGAAAGCCTGAAGTTGAGATGTGTGTGCGCACGCATTTGTGTGTGAAAGTGGGGAAGAGCACTGGGTGTTATATGGAAACCAACCTGACAATAAACTATATAAAAATAAAAATAAATAAAATAAATAAAAATATTTAAAATAAGATGAAAGACACGAGAGAAAATTAACATCTATCGCGTACATTTTGCTAAAGATCAGACTCATCGGCTCCCACGCCAACCCGCCTCTTCTCTCTTTGCCCATTGCACCATCAGCCTCCTGGTTTCCAGAGTTGGATCCATGGATTTACCTTTGACCTCATCCAATCTGCTGCCAAATCCTCTTTTTGGTTTTTTCGTTCTAATTTATCCACCTTTTCCTATCCCTATTGCCATCATTCTGGTTCAAATTCTCATGACCTCTCACCAGATCTCTCGCAAAGATCTCCCGCAAAGGGGCTTCTATTAATTTCATATATACTTCCAGACTAATCTCCCATGCCACCACTCTGGGTATTCGGTCACAGAATGCATCCTTTATGCACCTCAACTTCAGAGCAAGCTCTTCTGCACATGCCTGAAGGACTAAGGGCTACCCTCCATTCCCATCTTGGAGTGGGGTCAGATCCCTGTGACTCAGGTGAAATTTTCCCTCAAGGACCAAATATATGCTCCCTCATGGTCTTCATGTCCTCTGGGTGACCCTTGAACTATATTTTACTTTATGTTATAGCTATTTGAATATATTGAGGGTGGAGTGGGTATGAGGGAAGTAATGGAACCAACTCTTCCCGGGCTTCTGGTTTCTGTGTCTAGTGACATTCCTGGTTTCCATGTGGAGAGACATCCTTCGTTGTAAAACTCTTGGCCTCTTGCCCCCACCTCATTCATCCTCCACCATAAAAGACTGAATTTCTTGGTTAGTAGCTCTGGGAATAGAAACCCGGCATAGGAGGCAGATCCTAAAATGGACCCTCAAGACTTCCCACCCGAATCTGGAGGACAGTGAATATGATGAACTGTCATGCCCTGGCCATGTGACATGGCAAAGGGAATTTTTCTGATGTGACTAATGTTACCAATTACTTGGCTTCGAGTCAACTGAAAGGACAATTATTCCGGAGGACTGATCTAATCACGTGAGATCTTTAAAAGCAGCATTTTCTCAGGCTCTGGGGCAGAAAAGAGGTAGAGAGGGATCCGGTGTGCCTGCATCGTTGGCTGGATGACGGAAGGGGGGAGCCACGTGCAAGAATGGAGAGCCATGTCTGTGGGTGACCCCTGGCTAAAAGCCAGTGATGAAGCAGGACCCCATCTCGCAGTCCTTGCAGAACTGCATTCTGCCAGCAACCTGTAAAAGCCTGGAAGAGCATTTTCCCCTAAAGTCTCCAGATAAGAGCTCGACCTGTCCAACGCTTGTCGGTTTTTGGCCTTGTGAGTCCCTAAGCTGGGAACTTGGTGGAGCCCAACTGGACTTCTGACCTACAGAACTCTGAGCTAATAAGTAGGTCTGGTAATTGGGTAGGGTGGCAGCAATAGAAGATTAGTACTCTGACCGTGCCCTTCCCTTCCCTTTTGTTTGGGATAACACTGCCTGTGTGCTAATGAGTGTCTACTTATGGCGTTCAGTGGCAAGAAGCCATGTTCCAAGCTCTGTTCTCCCAACATTCTTGGTGATAACGCTGATAATTTAATCCCTGTCTGCTTGACTATTTTGCCTCGCAGTTGGTTCTGGATGACTGGGGAGCAAAGATATCTTTTACTGGGCCCCCTTAATGTCAACTATACAGTTGTCTTATTGTCTCCTGATTCACCTTCATCCCCATGTAAATGCATAACCTCTAGATTCGGAACACCCTGCTGGTGAGGCTGTCCTCCTTTGCGAATCTCTAGACAGTACCGCAGAAACTGGTTACATTTCTGAAACCTCTGGGGGATCTGGTTAAGTGCAGAATCTGATTCAACAGGTTTGGGGGGCACCTGAGATCCCGCATTCCCAACAAGTTCTCAGTGCTACAGCTGCTGCTGCAATGTCAAGGACCACACTCAGAGAAGCCTAGAGCACCGGCTCAGTTGCCAGCAAAAATTGTGCCCGGCACACACTAGACGGCAGTGTCTAAGAGGTTTTCTTAAACAACGTTGCCAAATGCAAATTGATATCAAAGCTATTTCTGACTGGGCTTTTTAAACTATTGTGATGGACTGAATGTTTGTGTCCCCTGTCCTGCCCTGCCAAATTCATACGATGAAGCCCTAACCCCCAGTGCCATAGTATTAGGCTGCACGCCTGTGGGTGGTAGTTGGGTCTAAATGAAGTCACATAGGTGGGGCTCTCATGGTCAGATTAGTGCTCTTAGGAGAAGGGGTCAGAGAGCTCGCTCTCTCTCTCTCTCTCTCTCTCTCTCTCTCTCTCTCTCTCTCCCCCTGTGCTACGTGAGCACACAGTGAGAAGTGAGCTATCTGCAAGCCAGGAAGAAAGCTGTCACCAGAACGTGGCAGTGCTGGGCACCCTGATCTTGGACTTCCAGCCCCAGAACTGTGAGAAGTAAATTCCCATTGTTAAAGCCACTCAGTCTATGGAATCTTGAGATGGTAGCCTGAGCCAACTGTGACGACAGAAGTTACCCTTGATCAGTGCATCCTCTAGCACACCTTACACCAAGTGCCTTACACGTATTCTTCCGTTTAACCCTCTGGTAACAAGCGGTTTGTATTTCTTCCCTTCACTTTACCAGTGAATAAACTGAGATTTAGTAATTGGTCCAATTTCAACCCAAGCAGTTTGCCTCAGGGGCCCCTGGCTGGAACCGGCCAGCTAAAAATCACGCGGCTAGATGGTTCATATCATTATACTGTCACCTGTCAAGTTTCTTTCCTAGATTCTGATGAGTTTCATTTAAGCTACGTGGGCATTCTTCGTCATGCTGGAAGAACATCACCCAGTGGAACAATAATGTGAGCCACGTACATGATTGTAAATTTTCTAGGAGCCACATTAAAAAGGGAAAGAGAAATGGATAACATGACTTTGGTAACATATTTTATTTCACTCTCTATATCTAAAACATTTTCATTTCAACATGTAATCCATTCAAACATTATTGATATATAGTTTACATTCTTTGTTTTTTGCAGCCAGTCTTCAAAGTCATGTGTGTATTCTATATTTATAGCGCGTCTCAATTCAGTGTAGCCTGTTTCAAGGCCTCAAGAGTCACCTGGGGCTGGTGGCTACTGTATCAGACAGTGCAGTTCCAGAATGATCACTCAAGACACAAATCCCTCCACACAGCAATTTTGCTACTATTCTGTCGGTGCTAATGTGAGCCCTGTTTTTAACTTTGCTATCTGGGAAGGCCCATATGTGATACATCTTTCGTGATGCATGTTCTCCCTCTGAGCGGTCCTGAAGCAAAGCTCAGAATTTTTATTACAATAGCATCCGATTGACTAATAGAGGCACACACACACACACACACACACACACACACACACACACACAGAGGCAGCAACTGAACTGCAAAAGCCTGCCAACCACTGTCAATGCCACCAGCACATCTTCACGGCCACGGATGAGCCACAAGTCAACCTCACGCCCTCTCCATTTCCACTTCCTGCTTACCAGCCCCTGATGGTTCAGCCTATATGAGAATGCTTGGGTTCCTATGAGCTATGGAAGAGTATTACTGAGACATCTCTTGTTTCTTTCTTTTACAAGATTCATTTTCTATGAATTTCATGTAAGCAATGTGAATTAGAATAAGAAGTTCTATTTTTCAAGGTTTTTATCCTTTTTTTTTAGAAAGAAAGAGAGAAAGAGAGAGAGAGAGTGAGTGTGAGCAGAAGTTCAGAGAGTGAGAGGAAGACACAGAATCCAGAGACAGGCTCCAGGCTCTAAGCTAGCTGTCAGCACAAATCCTGACACGGGACTTGAACCCATGAACCGTAAGATCATGACCTGAGCCAAAGTCAGATGCTCAACTGACTGAGCCACTCAGGCACCTCTAAACAGGTTTATTTTGAAATATAACACCCTCCCTTCCCCAAATCACTCAATATGTCAATTTGGTAACAATCTTCCAGTTTAGATAGAGCACGAGTTCAAATTAACAAGGCAGCTCCTGGTCTAAGTTATGGAGCAGATCTGCCTCTCTTTCTTCCGGTTCTCAAAGTAACATAGGGGAAGATACGAGTCCAGGTCTGTTACCAAAACCACTGGCCCTACTTCAGTGTGTTGACCCCTCAGAGGCTGCTGGGAATCTCTGAAGATCCAAGCATCCCTTTAAAGGGCCAACATACCTGGTTTCCACCCCTCATTCCTCTGGGTTGAGTACAGAGGTCAAGAGGCTGATGTGTGGAGACTAGAAGGGATGTGGCTCTTCTGCACATTTTCTTTGGCTTCATTAGCCTGGACAGAAGGTGGTTTTCTGGGACAGGATGAGAAACCACTCTGGACACATGAAACCGGTTTCCTCTTTAAATGACATTCCTTATCCCACACTGTGGGGAGGTACCCAAGTCTCAAGAAGCATCTCAAATATCTACTGAACAAGGAAATGAGTTTATGTGCTTTCCTGTGGTTCTGAGTCCCCCCCATGGGGGACCGTTACAGGAAGAAACTTTTCTCGTGGATGATAGGAGTCTATGAAAACAGCTGTATCTTCTACATCTGCTTTATGTTAGGTTAAAATTTAGTTAATGTATTTAAAACCTTTCCACCATGATGAACTAGAAACAAAACACAATTTTTCTAAGTTGGGTAAAGAAAGAAATGAATGAATGTAGGAATGAATACACAGAAGCCTTTTTCCTTGTTTCCCTTGTCCTTTCGCAGTGAACTCTCCTCTTCGAGGGGTAATAGTTGATTTTATTCTTTGTGTTTATAATTTACCTTTCCTCTCTCACTTGAGGAATTATAAAATAGGAAGGTATGTCCCCCTGCCCTGCCTCCCTCCTCCCCGTGCCACATTTATGCCTAAAGATAACTAGTTGAGTCTGTTTAACCAGTTCTTGGACCTTGAGAGCTTGTTTGGAGGTTCTAGCAGGGGAGCACAGCTACTTGTATACCCTTGACGGAAGAACGGTCCTCCTCTATCGGGGATGGTCGTCCTCTTCGACCGAGCGCGCAGCTTTGGGAGGGACGCACATGGAGCGGTGAGGGAGGAAGGGGACACCCGCCTAGCCAGCCAGATCAGCGGAATCAACCCTGGCGATCAATGGGGTGACAGATGTCACAGCCAGATCGCCCTCACATCCTCTTTAACCAGTTCTTGAACCGCTAGACATGGGAAGGAGGGTTGGGAGTGAACTATAGCTCAGTTTGATTCAATGAGCCCAATGACCCCTTGTACACTAGCAGTATAGTGAGTGGGCCCACGTGATGTTAAGTGTGGACCCTGGTGGGTAAAAGAGCAGGCAAGGAAAATGTATATTCTCAGGTGATGAAATGATGGCTGGGTACTGTTCACTCCCTCCCAACGGCAGAAGTTTTGAAGTTGTTGATGGCATGAGTGAATGAATGACCAGGTTGTTCATGCCACCAATAACTCCTCCCCCTTACCGGTATGTTTGATGCAGGAGGACCCAACCCATCCCTCAGCGGTAGAGGCACACAGGGAAGGAGGCTTCAGCACCGCCCTCCCCCAGCCACTTAGATACTTACATTGGCCCAGCCTCAGTTTTCTCACCTACAAAATGAGAGACTTGGACAAGGGGGCTTTTCAGCACCACGAACACTTACATATAAACGCCGCTCTGAATTGTGAGAAATTGACCTGACCTGGTGCTGCCCTAGTTCGGCAGACAGCTAGAGTGAACTTGGATTTTGAGTGGGGTGGGGCATGGAAGGAGAAAGGGGAACATAGAATCAACGTTGCAGTGTTTTCCTACCTGTGGTGCCACACAGACTGCAGGGAAATTGTTCAGAATTGTAGCAGAAATCATTAGAGAGGGACTGTAGAAGCTTGAGATGAATCTTAAGTGTCCAATCAGACCCTGTCCTGAACATGGGAATCTGCTCCAGGATCAGGAGGAAGCAAGCAGAGTAGTGATCTGCGAGGAATTACTGAGAATCAGAAATCGACATCGATCAATTAAATAATAAATTGCCAAATGTTGGGCTTAGAGTGTTTTCCAGACACTCAGATAAGAGGCCAAATCCTCTCAGATTAACCCTGCTATCTGCAGATTTGGAAAACAGAATTATATACGAAACAGCGCTCTAATGTTGTCATTCCTCTGCTTTGTTGTGGGGTCATGGAATTATCACACTCCACAAAAGCTTTAAAATATCACACGGTAGCATGAAATAAAAAATAGTCTAAATAATAGAAGTGATCATTCTATTCTCTAATTACATAATTACTTTTTCTGTTCTGTACAAATCCTAAGATCTGAATTGTAATAGTTACATATTTTCAGATTACATTAAGATTATATGATTATGTCCTAGTAATAATCACATTAAAATTTTTTTTATATTTATTTTTGAGAGACAGAGCATGAGCAGGGGAGGGGCAGAGAGAGAAAGAGACACAGAATCTGAAGCAGGCTCCAGGCTCTGAGCTAGCTGTCAGAACAGAGCCGGGTGAGGGGCTCGAACCCACCAACCGTGAGATCATGACCTGAGCCGAAGTTGGACACTCAACTGACTGAGCCACCCAGGTGCCCCAATAATCACATTTTTATGATGGGTGTACCATACACATGATGAAAGGGAATATTAGGAGTTTGTGGACACTTCTTATAAAACATCACTGTTTATTTCTCAATCAAAAAGTGTTAATTAAGATTTAAACTTTTTGATAAGATTGTTTTGTGCTAAATCTACTTTTCAAAAAAAGCAAATTTTGCTACTTTTTTTTTTTTGTTGTTGTTGTTGCAATGAATAAATATTACTAATTCTGTACAGGTTACCTGTTCTTGAAAGGTAGAAGGGAAGGGCAAAAGTATTTTTTTAACAAAATTAAACAAAAATATCCGAAAAATAAACATCGGTTAGCTAGTTTCCAATTTGTACTTGTATGTACAATGAAAGCAATATGAAGAGGTCATCCAAAAATGATTAAAAATGATTAAACGTACAAACAACCCTTGAAGGCTTTTCAGCACACGTTTTTGCAGAGAAGGTAGTTCTTTAAAAATAGTAACGGCAAAGGAACGGAGGATTGCTTCACCATGAAGACAAATGCATCCCCACGTGAACTCAAGTTCATTTCTAGTTAAACTGACCAATGAATGCACTAGTGTTTGGTGACCATAAAGCACGTCCATTTTTTTCTTGCTTCTCTAGTTACTTCAAATGGTTCAAATGCGTATGAAAACACACACCGTGAGAACAATTTCAAAAGCATTATTGGTTAATACAGCCTTCTAGGGTATGTTTTGAAAAAGGGCGTGCAGAAAGTATTTATATAAATGTGGACTTAAAGAATTTTAAAAAGCATTTCATTAGAAGGTGTTTCGTGAGTGTGATATTCTCCACTCAGGGTGCGTCTCAGTGTTTAGAGAAAAGTATGCCGGATCTAATGGGTTTCCTTACTACTTCTGAAGTAGAAACTATCTGTGTAGCCTAGACGCTTTCATCGGACACACTACGTAATGAAGTGCGCTTGCATCAGGAGGAAAGACGCTTTCCCAAACATGCCAGTAGGGCCTCCACGGTTTGTCACACAAACCACGCTGAGCTGTCAAACGGAGCCCGGAGCCGGGTCTGGGGGGAACCGAATGAAGGCCAGACACTGTCTAGAAAGTGCCTGGTGGGCCCCGTCTAAGGCACTTGGGCAGACTCCTTCTCCTGAGTCCCACTGTTCTAGAGATCATTATTTAACCGTGACCCAGGGAGCAACGGCATGAACCGAAGTGTGGGGTGTCGATCTCTTCCTCCTCACTAACCAAGCCCACGGAGATTTCATTTCTTGTCTTTCTGCTTCAGGCACATAGAAGCTAGCAATTTTCATCTTGTTCCTCAAATGATTTCCACATCCTCCCCTCTTCCCAATTAGAGTGGAAATTTATTAAGACCTTTTGGTTAACCCCTCGAATACTAGAAATGAAAAGGAAATAAAGTTACCTGGCAACTTAGTTTTCACTTTTGTGTATGTTTCTTTCTTTCTTCCTCCCCGCTCCTTCCCCCTACCCCCAATCACGATAAAGGAAGGTTTGATTGATCATGTTCTCCCCGAAATGCATTTCTTTAATGAGGACATGATACGGCCTTAAAGGTAAAGTAGCAGAAGAAAAAATTTCCTTAATGAGAATGTTATTCTGTCACTAGTCATCTTTATATTTAAACGTGTTCTGGAATTCTTTTGAGTAAAATTAGATACAAATGCAGATACAACCTAGGACGTTATAATAAAGCAGCAAATGCATGGTTGACAATGGCTACCGCACACGTGGAATGTTCTCTTGGCTTTTACTAAGCTTGGAGTATCTGGAACTAAAAAGGAAAAGTGGATTGAGTATCCAGAAACTGCTAGATCACCTGAAGCTTATCCAGTGTCTCTGCGACCCCACCCCCGATCCTCCAGTTAAAAAAAACCAAAAAACTTCTATTGAAAAATATCTTCTCATGGGTCTTTAAGATTTTGGCACGTTGGATTCCAAAGTACATATAACCCAAATAACTCCTCAGCAGCTATGTGTGAACAAAAATCTTCCCTCCGCTGGAAGGCTGTTGATTTTGCTTTGAACAGAAGAAAGAAAGGCACTTGCGTTGTAAGTCAGCATTCCCAAGAAAAGCCAAGCTCTCCTCCGAGACAAAGTTTTGGATCTTTCAAAAAAATGTGAGCCTTTTCTATTTTTGAAAAGACACAACTAATATACAAGCATGGATACGATGGACTTAGTTGGTCAAGAAAATAGTTTAGCACATCAAGAACAGCCTGGAGGGGCCCCTGAGGGGCTCAGTCGGTTAAGTCTTCCACTTCAGCTCAGGTGATGATCTCACATTCATGGGTTCAAGCTCTGCGTCAAGCTCTGTGTTCACAGCTAGCTCAGAGCCTGGAGCCTGCTTCTGATTCTGTGTCTCTTTCTCTCTTTGCCCCTCCCCATCCCATGATCTGTCTCTCTCTGTATCAAAAATAAATAAGACATTAAAAAAACCATAATACAGAATAAATATAACTTAAAAAAAAAAACAGCCTGGACAGCGTGCAGCTCACAGATGTGTTGGATTTTGGTGATGCTAGGTTTTAACAGGTTTGGGGGCCCATGGACCTGAAGTGGAGAGACTAGGGGGTTTGACCTTTGGAGACCCATCAAATGATCCTAGTCTATGTAAACAGAGAAAACCATGGAATTGATTCATCGAAAGTGAAAGCCTTAGTAATGCTAATACGGTTATGATGACTTGGCAAATGTTAGTGGGCCAGTAATAAAGGTCTCTAACAATGAGTGAGCTACTTCTGAGTTATAGACCTTGCGGGTAAGGGCTTCCCCTACATTATCACACTGAATCCTCTTAATAATCCTATTGCGTTGGGAACTATTGTCCCCTTAGGCTTAAAGGGTTAAACAGTGTGGCGGCGTAGAGATGGAGGGCGGAAAGTAAGACTTTGACCAGGCACATAGGAAATCAATCTTTGAATTGTGTGTGTGGTTTTGGAAACAACGTTGTTCTTCAGATTTCTCACGCAAGAAGTTTCATGGACAATGACTTTCCAAAAGGACAGCCTTTGCTTCTGACAGTCAGCCCCTACCCAGTTCAAGGGGGGATTTGCAAACAGGTCCACTCTAATGCGTGGTACAAGGAAATGAGCTGCTTTAGAAACACTGAACCCAGATAGGTGGATAAATATTTCAACGACATTTCCAGAATGTACTTAAGGAGCAGAGCCCATCTCAATTTGGGTTTGAGCCCATGGCCTTATAGTTTAAATATAAAATGCATTAAAGCCCTTTATTTAGAGAGCCATATGCCATTTTTAGGGAGCATCCCCAGCCCTCCTTTTGACTTTATTGGGAGTACAATGCAAATAGGTGCCTCGATATTGTCATTAGAATTCATTATTTATTAGGACTTGATGGTGTATTCAAAGCTGGGAGGGTCATGAGCAGCCTAGGGTAGAAGGCTTGACTCTACGGACCATGCTTCCTTAGCATAAAGGCCTGGGGGGCTTTCTACAGAGCGAGAAACCCACAACAAGAGAGCCCCACTGGACACTCATCTGTGGGTTCAGAACTCGGGGAGGTACCTCTTGATTTCTGATTTACGTGACAGGTCACTGTCATGAAAATTGACTTCTAAACCATATATTGTGACCCACTTATTAGTTGTGAACTAAAAATAATAATAATTATTGTGTTCAATAAATAAAAACTAATAATAAAAAGAAAAGAAAGGGAAGAGAAAGAAATTGAAGGGAATAAACGGAAAATAGAGAACTTTGCAAGTAGCGAGAGAAAAATTCTTCTCTCTTTTGACTGCCCGATCCATTTCCTGAGTCATGCACTCAATTTTCTTCTTATTGTTGCTTGCCATTCAAAAAAGTTTGAAAACCCCTGGCCTGAAGGTCTTTTTCTTTTTTCTATTTTCTTATTCATAGTCCTCATTTTGTTCGGTCACTCAGTGTGTGATTCTCTGTGATTCTCTGCAGGGCTCCTACCCATCCTGTGCCTCAGTTTTCTCACTGGCCCTGGCGTCCTGCCATTGTCAAAGTTCTCAAGAAGACTAAGGGAAAGCATAACTGCTGAAGTACCTCGTAAAGCCAAGCACGGTCATCAAAGGCAGAAGGATTATTACAAAACAAATCAGGGGGAGGAGGTTTTGAAGGCCACCCTGTCGTAGAATCGCATCTGATCATTTCGAGAGGTGGAAACAGCCTTAGCAAACACGCTGCACACTCTCTTCGTGATGGAATGGAAACATGAGTGATTTCTCCCAACGTCCCGCCACGTGCTGGATCTGCGGCCCCCTGACCTGTTGGTTAGAGGCTTTTCCCAAAACTTGCTGCTGTTTCAACAGCCATGTTGTTACTTCTTGAGAACAGAGCAAAGGAGGGCCTTGTGGAATTTTGTTTACAGAAAATTTACAACTCATGAAAAGCTAAATTGATTTCTTCCCTTTCAAAGTGGCTTCCTGATTGCAATCACATAAATTAAACTCTGGCCCTGAAGAAGTTGTGGGGACCGAGTAATAAATCTTCCAAGAAGAGATACGGAGAATCCTTTGAAAGCCTCAAGAATAATGCAGTAAAATGTAAGCAGTAAATACTAGTGATCTTCTGCTGGAGACGTCTTTCGGGAAAAGATTTTTAATTTTTTCATAATGTTTATTTAGTTTTGAGAGAGAGAGAAAGAGAGCAAGTGGAGAAAGGGCAGAGAGAGGGAGACAGAATCTGAAGCAGGCTCCAGGCTCTGAGCTGTCTGCACAGAGCCTGACACGGGCTCACAGACCGTGTGATCATGACCTGAGCCGAAGTCGGACGCTTAACCAGCTGAGCCACCCAGGCGGCCCACTGGGGAAAGGATTTCTAAACTCTCTTGAAAAGTAGAAGGAAGAATGTCTCTTTCCTCTCTTGAATAGTCTAAACTGAAAGTTAAGAGGGAACCAAAAAATGTCACCAAAGTGTCCTCTTTGCTTCTCCAGGGGAAAAAAGTGGCCTGGAGAATTAGACCTCGCTGATACGGCAGGGCCGTTGCTCAACGCTGTGTTGTAACACTATTTTAACTGTCACTGAGGGCTCGGATGGCAAATGTTGCATCAACTTCTCTGCAAGGTGTTTCCTGGGCTTGGCAGACAGGATGGGTCTGGGGAGGTGCAATCTCTACGCCGGTGGAGGCCAGATAAAGCCCTAGGCTTTGAGGCCGAAGCTGTAGATAACAGGGTTTCACACCCAATGCCCAAGCCCTGCTTTCCTAATTGGTAGGCCTTGCTAAAGTCTTGTGTGTGTGTGTGTGTGTGTGTGTGTGTTATCAGAGACATTTTATCATCTTTCTCCAAACGTCCTTTGTCAAGGTAGGCCTTTGAACTTCTTTTGCATATACATTGAATGTGACCAAGGATTCAGGATATGTAAAAAGCTTATCTAGAATTCTAAAGAAAGAGGAAACAGAGCCATTGATCTTCCTGCTGTAATCGATCTTCTGGGGGCTTGTGTGTGTGTGAATGTGTGTGTGTGTGTGTGCACACCCGTGTATGCATGTGTGTTGAGGGGGACACATGCATAACAAGAGCTATAATCTTGTGATTTATTTTTAAGGGGTGCTGCAACAGACTGTCCCGTGCAAATACTTGGTACTTTTTGTGCTTACACAAATGAAACCCCCAAACGCTACGGGCCAGCTTGTCTTGGACTGTAGAAAGCGCCCGCGGAGGCAGGCCTGACACCACACCCAGCCAGCTCTGTGTCCCCTTCCCGGGGCAGCTTGCGGGCAGAAGACAGCCCGCATCTTCATTAGACCCTTGCTTTGCTCTCATTCGGTATGGTGCTTTCTGGAACTGAGCACTAACCCTTGCGGGATGAATTATTGCTTGCTCATATTATTTATATCTCCTTTCTGTGGAAAACAGTGACATCCATTTGCATTGCATCAGATAGGTTTATAAGTTCACCCTCCCTTTTTTCAGTTTTTGCATATCTCATGTCAAACTCCAGCCGGCAACTGTGAAAATCCGACTAGAAAGGAGGAGACACCAGGACACAAGTGGAAGGTGGCGTTTCCTCCCTCTTGGTCCAGAGGCGGCTTCCTAACGCCACTCATGTCCTGTAGCAAGTGCGTCCTTACCGGGACTGCATCAAATTTCTTAAAAAGCAAAACGAAAGGAAAAATAGGTGATACTCTGTTTGATGTCCTGCTCCTCTCCAGGAGGAGGTGTGAGCTCTGCGGCTGGGTCAGAAGGGCTCCCCCTGGGGGTGGGGGTCCCGGGGGACCTTCCTTCAGGAGAGGAGACTAGTGTATTCCACAGGGGGAAAGTATAAAAGAACAGATAAGGATTTGCAAGATGCAAACTTAATCTTCAGGACTGCGGGTCCTCTCCCCAAATTCTGCTGGCTCACACCGCATCTTGGTCTTTTTCTTCCTCCTTCTCTTCCTCTTTTTTTGGGAAACTCTTACCCACCAGGCTGTGAATGGGCGATTGCACGGCATTCTGTGGCATGAGGGATACCCATAGGCCAGCACGAACATTAAAACAAGGCAAGGGCTTCAGTTTTAAACAAATCAAGATTTACATCTACTGGCCCTGCAACCAACTTCCACGAAGCAGCCCCAATGCCTCGCACATCGCCTCGTCCTCTGGTCCCCATGGGTGCTGGGGGGCCACTCTCTCTCTGCCTGCCATCCTGGGAGACCAAAGCCGCTCCCAAGGGCCTGACTCATGGCTTGTGGCTCCTGGTGTCTGGCTGTGCTCTCTTGCTCTCCCCTCACTGGCTGGAGGGCTCAAAGCCCTCCCAGATCTCATTTTTCCCTTTTTTGGGTAATTTCCTGATCGAATCATCAGTGATGGAGATAATTTTCAAAACTTTTTTTTTGCTGGTGGGGAATTCATTTAGGCTTCTGGGAACTCAGAACAAATGGACTGTCTTTCTGAAGTCAAGAATTGCATAATGAAAGCTGAATGCAAAGGCAAAAGTCCGGGAGCCCTCGACGCGAGAGTCATGCTCCTTGTTCCCCCCGGTCCCTGGTAGTAGTTCTGAGTGCATGCGACAGAGCCCTCAGCATGCTGGACAGAGTGGGCAGCCACCTCCCCTCCTGCCGGCTCTGGGCACCCCAGGGCCGGGGTGGCCTGTTCGTGAATCACACTAGTGTGCACAGTAGCACTTTATTTCAATATTGCCTAAGACCTCGATGCAAGATCTAGGAGGAGACACAGAAAGCCTTGTTGGGTTTTCTGGGGGCAGGAGGAACTCTCAGACTCCAGTGGGGGAAAGGGTATGTTTCCTGATCTGACTTCATAAAGCTTTTGTGGTTGTACAGGACCCAGGGAGGTAAACCGTAGGTGTTCAATAGATGCCTGCCATGCAGAAATTGGTAAAAATCAGCACGCAAAGTATACTTGTGGGGGATAATGTAGGGAATAAAGATGATGTTGACAGTAGTGGCAGCCAGGGTTCATGAAAACAACTTGAATCCAGCAACCCTGGTGCGGGGTGGTCTTGTTCTTGATCAGATCTGTGAGGTACAGAGACATGGGGAGATCTGTCAAGGTCATGCACCTGACAGTCACCTTTGGACTCATGCTCTCTCTGACGGCGGAGGGGCCTGCAGTCTGCTAGGTGTTGGACTTTTCGGTGGGGAGAAAGGGTGGCAGCCCTCTGGCCAGTAGCACTGCAGTCTCGTAGGCAGAGATGGTGTCTCTCCTCTAACCAAACTCCGTGAGGGCTTTCCAAGACACTCCGAGTTCCAGGCTCTGGGCGAGCAGGCCTGGCCACCACTCTCACCTCACAGAGCACCTGTGTCCCTCGGCCTGCGCTGCCATGTCCTCCCTCCTGTCCTTCAGATACACCAGGCTCTTCTTGCCTCAGGACCTTTATATGTGCCTTCCCTCCATCTGGATCCCTTGGGCCCTGGGTTTTTTTTCCCCCATGGCTGCACACATGTCAATCTATGAGCAACAGCTACAGGGACCCGACTCCCTATCTCTGCACCGTCACTCATATCAGCTCCCACACACTGATTTATTCTCATCATTGCATTTGTCTTACTTCTGTGCTCGCTTGTTTATTGCCTGCCTCCATCATTCAAGGGAGTGGGTGCAGCAAGGGAAAAACTCTGTCCTGTTCATTTCTGAAGAGCGCCCAGTATCAAGAAAAGTGCTTGCAAATGAGTAGAGCCTCAATAAATACTTTCTATGAATGAATGAATGAATGAATGATGAGCTGTAGCTGCCACGTCCTCTCCAGCCTCTTGTGCCCTGAGTCAGCCCAGATCTCAGAGGAAGAAGATAACAGGTATATTCTAGGTGTTGAATAATGGGGAAAAAAACACCTTCCTTTGCAACTTGCTTTTTACATCACTGGGTTCCAGTAAGTCTAGAAGCCTGGGGAACCTCCTGTTTCTTATGCGGCTCTTGGTGCCTCAAGGGCTTGGGAAGTTGATGGTCAATAATCTAAGAAAGTACCTCAGAGTCTGGGCATCAGTGAGAACCACAACCTCACCCTAGAAGTTTTCTTCCTAATCCAGAGTTTCTGATGCTTTTGTTATGCAAATGTATGGCTTTTCTCACTCAGATGGTAAACATCTTTGGCCAGATCAAACCCAAAGAAACTTAGCAAGGAATACTCCTCCTTAGAGCCCTTGGCCCCTGGGCTGTGGAAACAGAGGTCTGCCCTTGCTAACTGAGGTGGCAGGCAGCGGCCGTTATCTGGGTGTACATGTCAGAGAAGCCAGGATACAGAGCATCGCTGCTGGGGCAGTGGTCAGAGGCACTGGCAAGCTCCGGCTGCTTCCAAGCACTATGTCTCTTGAGACTTGTCACATTTTTGCTTGCTCTCTCTCTCTCTCTCTCTGGTCCCTTCAACTTTGCTCTACTTCCAGCGGGGCATCAGGGCAGGATGCATGATTTGGTACCTACGACGCAGAGCCTCAGTTTGGGGTGGGGGCCGGGCCCTTACGTCGTGTTCTTTAATAATTCACATGGCAGCATCGGAGGGATACTCTTAACTGCTTCTTAAAAGTAACTAATTGATTTTCTGACATCTCAGTTAACAATGTCTTATACTGACACAATGTGTTTAGGCTTTAGGTTGGCCTGGAGGACTGGATGGATTAAATTCACCCCAGAGTTTTGCTTCAGAGACCCTAAAAATATGCTTCTGAAGGGGGAGGGCTTTTTCACATGGAGTGTTGTCTAAAAATCTAAACCATATGTCCTTTCTGGGCCTGTCAATGGAGTAAAATATAGGTTCGAGTGTGTGTAGCCACTCTGAAGTCGAACATTCAAGAGGCATGAAATAACCTAACCGTTAACTCAATTGGCTCGGCACCGGAGCAAAAGTCACCCCAGCGCTGTCAAGAGAATGGTCTCAGTCGGTGTATGGCAGGAAGAACTCTCTGGAAACCTGGTTGGCTAAGGGCTCCTGGGAAAGGCAGACCAGCTCTGTATGGTGGGCGGTTGTCTCTGGCAGCCCAGCCCTTCTGGAAGCTGAGTTTGCAAGATCCATTCACTGCGGCCTGGGACGGAAGAGTTCTTAGTGAGGACTCCTGTCAGCGAGGCAGACTTTATTAATGGGGACATTAAGACCCAGACTAGTTAAGTGGCTTGCCCTAGGTCACCAGTGAGTCAGTGAAGTGCTGGAAACAAGGACTTGCTGACATCTTGGCCTCTGAAAGGATTCGTGTGACAAGCTTCTACAGTGAATACGGTGTTACCGTAAATGCGTTTACCTGCCAGGCAGTCGCCATGTTTATTTGAACACCTAGTGTGACCAGTGGATAGAAGTCCTTAGAACAAATAACTGTTCAGGAGAACAGTACTTCTTCCCTATTCCTAATGCGGCCTGTCATGTGGAGGGGACCCTGAGGAGGCATTGCTTCTGACCTCTCCCCCCTCACCCCTCTCTCTCGGTTGGTGCGTTGGTGAGTCTTAGAGAAGAACGTGGTGGCCTGGGAACTTGACCCCCTCTCTCCCTCCTCCTGAGGGTTAGTGGCCCCAGGGGCACATATTCTGGCCTGTGTTGTCATGTGGTATGTTTGAGGCCCAGCCTTGGTTTGGTGGAGCCTGAGGCAGATGAGCAAGCGTATCTACTTTCGGAGTTCAGTGTTGGGAAGCGTGTTGTTGCTGCTGCCTGTCTGAGTCCGATGCTGCAATCTGGCTTTAACAGCAGTAGAGCTGGCCTCTTGGTCCGCATGTGTCCCCCTCTTTTTGGTCTATCTCTTAATTGGTTCTGAATTCAGAAAGGCTGCCATTTATCGAAACTGCTTCAATCTCTAGCATCTGCAAAGAGACCTGGGCATAAAGCTAGGACATGGGGGTGAGTGGAGAGCACACCTACTTGAACTTGATACACATAGAGCTGAGCCTGGCTTCGGGCTGTGTCACTTCCCTTGGGCTGCTCAGTCAATCTGTTTCCTGAATTATAGAATGGGGAACAATTCCTCTTTTCCAGCTCTGTTATGAGGAGTAGATGAGATATCCCGTAATGCACTTTGTGGACTATGTTTAGCCTGTCTGTTGCCAATTAATGGGACTTGTACCATTTTCTGTCGCAAGGCACCAGAAAAAAAGGCCTATAAAAGTACTTAGATACCTTAAAACATTTCTGTATTTTTCTTTTCACTAACTGGAGAACATCGTATATTCTAACACTTCTGAGGAGGAAAATGTCATGGAAAAAATGGAAGACCACATGAATAAAAGGGACAGAACCCTTTAAGATGAAGAAAGGATATACACCCAGCTCATAGGTAAAGTCCAAACTCATCACTGATCTGGTCTTGCTGAGAATTATTTTGGTAATTATTTGTTACCATTCCTTCCTCCTTCCTTAGCCCGACCCAGGGGGGCATAAAGACTCCTGTTCAAAGCACCTGCTTTGAATACACAGACTGGCTGTCAGGGTGGGCAGGAAAAGGGATCAGTATTGTAAAACACAGAATGTTCTCATCGATACGCACATGACTATTTTGATTGTGTCTCTTACCACGGTTGTTGTTTCTTGGCAAAGTGGAAGGTGTTGTCAGACTAGAGAAATGAGTACAAGAGATCAGTATTGTTTGGGTAACTCACTTTAGAGTCGTCCTCAAATTTTAACACTTGCAAATTCCATTTTTCTAGGTCAGTGTTATTTTGCTGACACGGAGAACAAATGCTAACATTATAAAAAAATGAAGAAGAGTATCCTCGGGGGCCTGAAGTGTTGAGTATCAACGGCCTCTTCACATTCGTAGTCTTGGGAAGTAAAATGCTTTTACCCAGAGATGTATGTTGTTTAAAAGTATGGTAACAAGACATCCAAGAGATTCAATAATGTATATTCTGAAAGTTGTTTAGGTAAAGAGTGGACGAGTTTTTGTAGGGGGTCTAGGGAAAGTGACATGAATTATTCACTGTGGCTCCAGAGATGGAGGAAAGTCTCAGGATTTTGCTGGAGTCATTGATTGATTTTCTGA
Organism: Suricata suricatta; assembly: GCF_006229205.1. NCBI lineage: Eukaryota > Metazoa > Chordata > Mammalia > Carnivora > Herpestidae > Suricata > Suricata suricatta. Next base: position 11,766,396 of record NC_043704.1, on the reverse strand, counting down.
CACAAGTGAAATGAAACTCAAGTGGCCCGTTGCTATTGTACACCAGACATGTAAACCCCTGCTATAGGCAAAGCTTCATTTCAGTGGCTAGAAGTTTGTGTCTCCAGGGTGGCAGGGGGAAGGTGGTAATTTTTGCTGCTTTATAATGAATACATCCTATAAAGTTCTTGAAGCAATCAATAACATATGAATTCCAGATTCAATTAATGTAATGCAAACAGTTACCATGTGCAGCAACCCATCCTGGATGTTCTTGGAGGGTAAGAGTCGATGAAGGCATGGCCCCACACCCTTACCAAATGCGCAGTTTGGTAGGGATGGCGGATGGGTCACCAAATGCTGACAACTGGATGTGGAACCCAATGAATGTGATAAGGGAGGTATAAACCAACTGTGAGGGGAGCATGAGAAAAGAGGGGGATGAGTTCTATCTGGGAGGGTTGGGGATGAGGAGGAGGCTGAATCTGGAAGGAGTGGGCGGTTCAGGATAGTTTGCAGACATGGGCAAAGGAAGAAGAAAAGCTTAGGGGACATCATGGAATGGTGCACGCAGTCTGCCACCATCACACACACTTGCGCAGCAGGGAGAGGGCATGGGAGGGACACTTGGAGGCAGGAAGGCCAGTCCCAGTGAGGGACAGTATTTACTGAGCCCTTACGGTGGGCTACCAGACCCTGAATCGGTCCTGCGTGCATGTTATCTAATTGAATACTCACAACGAATCTTTGAGAAAGTTACCACGATTGTTCTAATTTTAGAAATAAAATAACAGGTTTATATTGGGTCAGTAATAAACACAATGCCACTCACACAGCCAGTGGTAGAGCTGGGACCCAGACTCAGGACTCTGGACCATGAAGCCCCCTGCTCTGAATGCATGCTGTGATACCATCCTAGAGCTGTATGTCCTGGAGCTATGTGGTATGGTCCCATATCCTGTATGATACCATCTTAGAACTAGTTTGTCCCTGAGGGGCTGGGAGAACTCTTTCCCAAAGACAGGTGGGCCTCCTAATGGTCTCATAGCCCTAAGCACGGTGCTGCAAGCACCATGTCAGGGATTGTGAAAAAGATGAGTTTGAATGAGTTAGGGTTAGAGGCCCAGGAGGTCCATCAGTCACCTTGGTGAGAAGGCTATGGCCTCCAGGAAAGAGGAGGCAGATGGAGAAGGTGAGGTGGGAGAGAAGATTCAGAACTTTGCAACTGGACACTGGAGTGGTACCCAGAGACAGATGTCCGGGATTTTAGTCTGGGTTACTGGGAGACCCTCATTTCCAATCCTTAAGTGCTCTTTAGTTTAACTAAAAGATTAGAACTCTATATTGGTATTCTGCATTTCAATTCTAGTTATTCAGCAGAAAGACATGTTGGATGGAGTTGTCACACTAAATCAAACAAAAACCATCTCTACTGGGTGAGAAATGTACTGAAACGGTGGCATCCCTTGATAACTGTCTCTTTCTTGGCAGGAATATCTCAAACAAGACAGATAGAAGCAAAGGTGGGCAGACACAAAGAGGAACCAGAGATTTTGCTGGAAATTCAAGCTATGAGTGCTGAAATGAATGTGGAGCCCAGCGGGTATGAAAGGCAAGGCAATTTTCATCACTGGAACTTGGAATCAATTTGTAAGATGGCTCAACTGGATCCCAGACACATAACCAGAAGAATAAGAGATGGTTATAAAGGCCTTGGCTTTTGCCCAAGCTCTCATGCTATGTCAAGGTCAGGCTGATGTGCAAATAATCTGAGTTTTTCCCTTGAAGGTGCTCATGAGATGGGAAATACAGGGAGATGACGACAATTTTCACCTTGAGAACCTCAACATAGGTGGGTGACAACCATCCTCTCTGGCGTAGGAGTTGACAACAATCTGGCTGATCACCAGCATCACCAGAGGAACATCAGAGAAGTGGTTATCCCTAGTCATAAGGAGGACATGGAAGGTTCTATGATTATTGGATTATTTTTAAAATTTGCTTATTTTATATATTGTGCTCTTTTACCGATGTCCTGATTATATTCTTTGTTGAAGAAATAGCATGGCTTATTTTTGTTGATATTTTAAAAGTTTTATTAGAGAGAGAGCATGAGTGGGGGGAGAGGGGCAGAGAGAGGGAGAGAGAAAGAGAGAGAGAGAATGTTAAGCAGGATCCATGCACAGCACGTAGCCAGACATGGGGCTTGATCCCATGACTCTGGGATCACGACCTGAGCCCAAATCAAGAGTCAGATGCTCAATGGACTGAACCACCCAGGCTCCCCTCTAGAGCACATGCTCTTAATCAATCTCTTGAACTGCCCACCCTTTACAGAAATTTGCAAGTTCAGCCTTTGAAAAGAGAACTTTGAAAAGTGATGGCCAAGAGTGAAGGGACCTCTAATCCAATGACCAGTAAGGATCCAGACAAATAAACTCATTTAAGATTGTATTTGTCATCTGTATCCTTTTTCTGGAGACCAGACAGGAACCTGCACAGTTTTTTTTTGACTCCTTGAGTCCCTGACCCACAACACTATTTTTCTAGCTTTGCATGAAGCCCCATTGTACCTGCATTTTGCCAGGCACAACTAGCCTGCCTTTTGCTCCAGTGGGTCTGGTGGGCTGCCCTAGCTCCTTACAGGCTTTCTCGCTGCCCCATTGCTGGCATTCACCCAGCACAGCCTGACTCTTCCGGGGGAAAAATGATTTACCAAATTAACCTGGAGATAAAAATACTTCCTCCTTCGATTGGGTGGTCTCCCTTTAGAACTGAAACAAAATTAGATCCAGGAAGTGGCAGGCATTTTGGAAACTGATGCTTGATAATCAAGTATTATTAGACTTAGTGCTTTGGTCCTAAACACGCTTTGTTGACCTTTAAGAAAGACTATTTCAGTTGAACCTTTTTAGATGTGAATCGAATTGTAAAGGGAACATGAGCATTCTGTATTAGTGTGATATTTTGGGAACATACTTGAGAAACAGAGTTAAGCATTTGTTCATTGAACACGTTGTCATGAGCTGGTGCACCTGGCCAGTCACTGTTTTAGGAACCTGAATGAGAAACAGTGACCAAAATAGCCAAAGCCCCTTCTTTGGGGAAGCCAACCTGGTTTTGGGTTCAGATGGAAAATTTTTAAATGAATTCAAGTTCTATGTCTTACTTGTGGACAAAGTGAAATGACCACTGTCTAAGACAAAAATGTTTTTCATCTTTGGAAACTTGCCTTCACGTCATTGTACCAATTTTGAGGATCCTCAGCTCTTTTTGTCCAAGGATATATGTTAGTATCTTAGCATATTCCATTGCCTCATCTCCAGCTTTTTTCAATAAATGTCTGCTGTTTCTTGTGTTTTCTTAGCCCGCAATGAAAGCTTTCCCGAGACCCCAGCCTTCCCTCCTTCTAATGCAAATTATGATCAATGGATGGTGAGTGTTCCCAGCTTCTGACCAGAGAGATGAAGCAAGAATGAAAGCACTTGAACCTAAATTATGTTGATGGCCCAAAATTGTCTGTCTTAATAATATCATCATCAAGAAAGGGCCATGGTTCAAAGGAAATAAAAACAAGATATTGAAGATATTTGCATTCCTATGTCCATTGTAGTGTTATTTATAATAGCTAAGATGTGGAAACAATCTAGTGATTGTCAGTGGATGAATGGATAAAGATGTGGTCTATCTATCTACAGAATATTATTCAGCCACAAAAAAGGAGGAAATCCCGCATTTGCAACAACATGAATGGATTTTGAAGACATTATACTAAGTGAAATCAGACAGACAAAAACACAATTACTGCATGTATAATTTATATGTAAAATGGGAATAAAGACCAAATTCATAGAAACAGAGAGTTGAAAAGTGGTTGCCAGGGAATGGGGGTTGGAGGGGAAACAAGGAGAGTTTGTAAAATGGCACAAACTTTCCTGTAAGATTAATAAAGTCTGAGGATTAGAAAAAAAGACTGAAAGCACTTGAGTTTCCTGGTACCAACTGCTAGAGGCAAAGCTTTCAACTGGAATCACATGAAGAAATTCTCAATTTTAGACTAAATTGAACAGTCAGTAAAAATTCTCATAAGCATTCCTGCTTTGTTCCAATTATTTAAGCTGTACATAATTACACTCCTGGGTATATGGGAAACCTCTTTTGGGGTAAATCTCTGGAGAAGTCTTAACACTTTGCAGAAGTGAAGGCACTATCCGGCTCCTCACCTGAAGCCTGTAATAAAACATCTGAGATCTGCTGCTCTTCCTAACCCCCTGATGCTGGAGGCGTGTTGGGATAGTTGTATGATGTTCACACAGGCACACACTTGTGAAAAAAGCCTTTTCATATAAAGGCCGGGAGCTATTTAAATATTCTTTCCCCCCCTATGTTTTAATGTAATAAAATACAACACTTTTACCACCTTAACCACGTTTATGTACACAGGTCTGTGGGATTTTAGTACATTCAACTCTGCCTACAACCATCACCACCATTGATCTCTAGAAAATTTTAATCTTCCCAGATTGAAACTCTGTCCCCAGTCAATGCTAACTCCGCTGCCCCTTGCCCCAACCATCATTTTAAGTTCTGTGTATGGATCTGACTACTTGGGATACTGCATGTAGACGAAATCATGCAATATTTGTCCTTTTCTGATGGGTCTATTTCACTCAGCATCGTGTCTTCAAGGTTCATACATGCTGTGGTGTGTATCAGAATTCCTTTCCTTTTTAAGGGAATATAATCTCCAATTGTACACATGTATCACACTTCATTTATCGAGTCATCTGCCAATGGACCCTTGGGTTGTTTTCACCTTTTGGCGATTGTGACTAATGCTGCTATGAACATGAGTGCACAAATGTAATCATTTGTATTCACTATCCTGATAGAAGTAGGTTTTTAAAAAAATGTGACAGGCTCATTGAAGGCCAAACCCTTTTGAAAAATGTGTGGCAGTATAGGGTTTTCTTAATTAATTTTCTTTGAATACCTTTCACTCTTCCAATAGATTCATTTACTTGTTTGACAGAGATTTAGTGAGCGCCAGCTGTGTGTTGAGCACTACACTAGGTCTTGGGGATTCCAGTGTGGACGAGCACTTGTCCTTGCTTTAAGGAGACAGGTCTGTAAGTGAAGGGCTCCAGGCTTGTGTTCTGCATGTGTTCTATAAGGTGTGTGCTGGTTAGAAAGGAGATCAGCTATCTTTACCATTCCTGGGTGGTTAGGGGAGGGTTTTTAAAATTTTTTTATGTTTTTTATTTATTTTTGAGAGACAGAGAGAGACAGTGTGAGCAGAGGGGGGTCAGAGAGAGGGGGAGATATAGATTCTGAAGCAGGCTCCAGGCTCTAAGCTAGCTGTCAGCACAGAGCCCAAATGCAGGGCTTGAACCCAGGAACTGTGATATCATGACTTGAGTTGAAGCCAGACGCTCAACTGACTGAGCCACCCAGGTGCCCCATGGGGAGGTTTTGAGCAGTAATGATTCCAGAGCTAAAGGAGGAACCTGTAAGATGTGCTGTCCCTGGACTAGGTACTTAACATAGGCTGTTTTGTGCTATTCTCTTCACAATTTTATGAGGTGAGTACTTTACTGTCCCTAAATTACTAATAGGGAATCAGGACTCAGAGAGATTGAGTAATGTGTCCAAGGTCACACACCTAGTAAGCAGCACACCACTTGGTAGCTCGTAACTATTCCCTTGAACTTGTGTTTGGAACAGAAACTGATAAGGTAAAGGTAGAGGAGGGGCCCAGGGTATCTCAGGAAGAGGAAGGAGTGAGCTGGGCACACGGACTGACGAAGAAGCACGGAGGAATTTAGAGAGTTGCTTTTCAAAAGAGGGTCGCTGGAGTTGTCTGCTGGGCACTCCTGGTGTTTAGGCCAGGAGATGAGCACCTGTTTCCCATCTGTTCCTCACTGTCCTCATTGTCAATTTTTAGTAAGGAGGCACCAGGGGCATCCAGAGATACTAGGAAACCACAGAATATGTTCTGCCAAGTTTGGGTCCCTGTGGCTCAGAAGATTTTGGTATAAACAGATGGAAGGCATCAAAATCATTTTTTGCTGAGTAAATACATATCTGCCATTGATTTAAGGCTTATTGTAAACCAGACAGTATTCTAAGTACTTCATGTGGGTTAGCATTCGAACCCTTTGCAACAATCCTTAGATGTAGGTTCTATGATCATTCTATTTTATTTATGTATTTATTTTTAAGTAAGCTCTACACCCAACATGGGGCTTGAACTCATGACCCTGACATTAAGAGTCACATTCTCTACCAGCTGATCCAGCTAGGTGCCTCATGATCATTCTATTGTATAGAGGAGGAAAATGAATCCCAGGGAAGATAAGAATTTGCTTACGGTAACAAAGCTGGGAATTGGCAGGGTCATGATTCGAAGTATATGGAGGTCTGAAAAATTGTAGATGGTCATTATCAATGTTCTCCTGTGAGTCAGTCCCTAAATGTCATCTTTGTCTCAGGGTGATTCAGTGAGGTTCTTGTTCTACCTTCTATGAGACCTCTTACCCTTGGCCGTTAGGACAGGTGGCTGTGGAACTCAGTGGGCTCAGAAAGAAAACTGAAGTCTATCAAGGACTCAGGAGCTGTTAATTCCCTTTCATCTTGTGCAACAGTAAAGATGAAATATCTATACTTAAATTGTGTTCTTCAAGAGGTGGGCTGTCGTTGTCCGTTAGCTTTGTGGTTTCCATTTCTTTCCAGTTCAAAACTGGACTCCTGAGGAAGCCGAGTGGGCAGGAGCTGAGTCCTGCTCATCTTGAGTGTCAGTTATATACATTTTTAGTTGTGATGTCATGAAAACCTGTGGCCCATTTCTAAAGAGTCAGAATTTGATTGCAAGATGAAATTCTAAGTATAGTTGCTACTACAGAACAAAAAAGAAAGCCCAGTGCCCACAACCTAGTTGTTAAGTGTGTAAACTTAGAGGTCCTGTGGGAATTCAAAGTACTTGTATGCAAGACTGAACTTGTGGCTGGCCCGACCCCTCTGCATTTCCTACATTTCCTTATTTAAGTGAATAGCGATTCTGTCACCTGTCACTCAAGGGAGAAATCTCAACTCTTTCTTTCCCAACAGTGCAACCCTGTCAAAGAGGGAAACATCTCTTCCTCATGGTTGGTTTGTATCTGTTACTGTCTTCCTACCACCAATGTTTCTTTTGCCTGCTCATATCATCTCTAGACTCTACTTAGGCTGATTCCTTGCCTCTGGACTTGATAGCACATTTCCATCTTCCATACTGCTGCTAAGCCACTTCTCTCAAATTCACATCTGAACCTATTTCCCTGCTTGAAATCTCTCTCTAGTCACCACCCCCTGGAGGCCATGCTCACTGGGGCCTCCATCCATGCCTCCTGCCCTTTTTGTCTTGAGTCTGATGCTCTTGTTGTATTGACTCTTTTGTGTTTCCCCAGCATGTTGGGCCATTTCATAAGAAGGGTCTTCACTCTTGGTGATGCCCCCATGGTGTGTCTTCCCCTGTGATGACTCACTTTTCTTCACAACATCAGCTTCAGTCTTCAGCTCACCCACAGATCCTGGCCCTTGGCACCACCCCAGTTAGGCTCATTTCTTCATCTCCTTTCGAATCAGTTCATTTACATTTCAGTAAGTGTTTGGTGACCATTTACAGCGCAAGGCTCTGTGCTATGTGTTGGGAATATGGAGAGGAGTGGAGCATAGTTCTTGTCCTCAAGGCAGACCAGGCCAACAGTCTATATCTGCTGGCTGTAGTGGTGGCACAGGGTGTGGGGGAAGGGGCTAATTCCCTGGGGTCGGGGCAGGATTCCTGCAGTTATGATGTCAAAGTTGGTCTTCTGGAAGGATGAATAGGAAATTGATTGGTGGCAGTGGTGGCAGTAGTGTAGGAACTGAAGAGACAGTCCAGTTAGAACAAGCAACATGTCCACAGGAGTGGTGGTACAAAAGTAGGTGTCTGGGAACTTCTGTGTGGTTCGGCTCACTGAGAAAGTCTCCTGTGACGTGCGATCAAAGAGGAAGGTAAGAGCCAGAAGGGGAAGCACCTTGTTTGTTATGCTCAAGAGTTTAAATTTTGTTCCTTTTCCTGGATTGCCCACTTCCCCACCCACCTTTCCTTCCAAGATCCATTCAAGTACAACAAAATTTATAAACTGTTCATGAATGATCTCGTTCTTCTAGAATAATTCTGTACATTTTGATAGCACTGGTAGTTAAATTATGTATCTGAAAACTTAATTATACACATCTTTTATTGTTCTCTAACTGAATAATATGCAATTTTTTTGGCCTTCCCAACATTACAAGTTAAATTCTGTTCCCCCAAAAGATATGTTGAAGTATTAACCCCTGGTATCTGTGAATGTGACCTTATTTAGAAATAAGGTAAGTGCAGTTACAATGAAGTTACAATGAGGTCATTAGTGTGGGTCTTAATCCAATATGGCTAGTGTCCTGATGGGAAGAGGAGAAGCCTATAGAAAGACACAGGTGTAGTGAGAAACAGCATGATCAGCCAGAGGCAGAGACAGCAGTGATGCACCCGCAAATTAAGGCATGCCAAGGATTTCCAGCAACCATCAGAAAGAAGGAAGAGGCAAGGAAGGATTCCCAGCCCTTACAGAAGGGAACACTGCCCTCCTGACATCTTGATTTTGGACTTCTAGCCTCTAGAGAATATCAGACAGCACATTTCTGTTGCTTTAAGCTGCACAGTTTGTGATACTTCATTACGGCAGCTCCAAAACACTAATAAATCCCGCTCAATTGTAAGTTCCTTAGAGAAATAGATGGGATATTTTAGCATTATTACAGTACAGCTCAGAAAGGTGTTCCAGGATATTTACTGACTGATCGCAAAATAGGTACATGAAGTAGGGATGGGAGTTTACAGGAGTTAGAAGGGCGCACACTCATCTGTGTTCCCTAAATGCCAGTGCTTAGTGGGCTTGTCTTGGCATCTCATATGCTTGGAAAAGCTGTGTTTCTTGGTGACCCAGCTCTCTTCTTTTATGGTCATTAAAAGCAAAAATTAGAGCAGAATGTGTACACGATTTTTAACAGAAGTTACTTCTAGAGGGTGATACTATGACTAATCATGATCAACTTTCTACTCGGTTGTTTTTTTTTTCCTTCTAGTTTTAATAAAATGCACATGTATCCCTTTAATAATAAAAATGCCTATTTTTTATATTTTAAAAAGATATGTTTTTTTTGAAAAGGCAAATGTTCCGTGTGCCCAATATTAAGAGACAGCCCATATTTATTCTTGATTGATTAAATCTGTCAGCATTTTGATCCACAGCGAAAACAAACTTGTGTTTTTCTAAAGCTCTTTGGGGTTTCTCATAAAGCAGGCTTTTTACCCAATGTTTTGAACATATCAGGTTAAGGTAAGTGAACCAGCCTTTCCAAGTGGGATTTAATGTAATGCAATAAGAAGTGAAGATTTAACAGAGGATTTCTTTCCTAAGCATGGGAAGAATCAGGTAGCTGTTCATCATTCTTTGAATTAGAGCATTTAGCTTTAACCATCAGCCAGACAGGTAAAACGGATGTTCCCTGGAGACCTCAGCACCTTATGTAGAAAATTAAAGCTACCCAAAAGAAAAACACAAGGATAGTGAGAAAGGCAGACACTGTAAAGGTGGTTCAGCCGCACTTGAGATGTCTCTCTCACTGTATCTCTTCCCCCCAGATGTCCTGGGGCTTTCATTGGCCTGCAGTGCTCTCACACAGTCAGCTACTGTAGTGAATTTAGTTGCTCACCAAGAGTGGGTGAAAGAGTGTGATCTAAACATTTCAGAAAGCTTGACTCCTACTTTATGAGAGCAGGGAGAAAATTCAGAAGAAAGTGAGCCCATTAAACAGCAGCGTTTACAGGATGCCAACATGGGAAAAGAACTAAGTCTTGGGACACACCACTAAAGAATCCATGACAAGAGGTTGGGCTTCAGCTTTGTTTTCTCTTGCCATACTCCATGTAACATAGAAGGCATGAATACCAAGCCACATATGTGGTTTCTTTGGGTACACAAGTGTAGGACAATAGGATACTCATTTATTAATTAGTTTCCCATTTGGTAGCTCTTATCCAGATGCAATTAGTTTTCTGTAGTTGATGCTTTGTTTGGGATAAAAGATGGCGGATGCCAAAGATGATCCCTCTTCCATGTCTTGGAAAGATGGGGCAACTCCTGAGGCTTTTCCTTTGACTATAGATAACTTGCTTGTATATTTGGACTCTGAATTCAGTAATTCAGCATCTAGGCATGTGTCCCTTATCCCAACTCTCCCCTTGAGTTGGCCATTTATTTTTTGACACCACTGGTAATTTACAAGAGTGTACTATCATACGAAGGATATTAAGGACACTATTAGACTGGATTAAACATAGCACCTGATGTACAGTAGGTACTTGAAATATGAAACAATCAAACTGTATATTGCATTATTGATATCCAGGGTTTGAATCCATCCATAGTTAATGGCAGATTGGCCAGATGACTCTAGTAACGTCTCTTCTAGAACAGCAATTCTCTAATTTTACTGTAAATTATGATTACTTGGAGAGTTTTTTAAAGTCATAATGCCCAGTCTACTTCTCATACCAAATTAAGTCCGAACCTTTGGAGGTAGGATTGCAGCCACTGGTAATTTTTAGAAGTTCCCAGGCAATTCCAGTAAGTAGCCAAGTTTGAGAAACATTTTCTACTTTAGAGCTATAATATCCATAAGTAGCCATTAGTCTTATGTGGTGATTTAAATTAAAATTAATATAATTTAAATAAAGTTCTTCAGCTGCAAGAGCCAAATTTCAAGTGCTCAATAGCCACATGTGGCTAGTGACTGCCATACCAAACACTGTAGAATTATAGAACATTCTTGTCATTGCAGAAGTTCCCATTGGTCACCATCACTGTACAGTATGGACCCCAGATTTATGTCTAGTTCTTTAATATGAATAAATGATGAATGGCCACACTGTCAGCATGAATTTTCGGTAAAATGTTCTTGGCCATTGCCATACTTTATCTTGACACCCATCTCTGAAAGGGTCAAATTACAACTAGAAGGCTAATTAAAATAATTTAAACTTTTCTGGCCAAAGCTACATCCTTCTTGGGAGAGAAAAATATTTGATGCACTGGCCCAAACAGTAGTGTGTTTTCTAGAGCCCACTGCTATGGTTGGTTGCTGAGCCCATTAGAACAGAGAGTCCCATCAGAATGCTCTGACGGGTTCTGGGGTTCAGAAAGGCCTCTACAGCCTTGCAAGTTTATTTCTCTAGATCTTTTCAGGATTTCAGTTTGTGGAGAAATCCTCTTTAGAAGTAAAGAGGATTCTCTGCCCTGAATCTTTGCATCTGTAAGGACGCATCTAGGCATGTGTCCCTTATCTCAACTCTGCGCCTCAGCTTGAAACAACTTGCCAACAACAACAACAACAACAACAACAACAACAACAACAACAACAAAAAGATGAGAAACACATTTCCTCTCAAACTTGGGAATGTAAATTATTAAGTTCTGTCCTTACTTGGAAAAGTGAGATATACAACTTAGGGGTCTTATTAAGCTGCCTAACTTCATTACAATGTATTTATCTAGGGGTTTGATCATAAAATGCTCCTTGTAGCAACACTACAGGCTGACTATCTTAGAGGAAAGCACGAAGTGGAATCCAGTGGTTTACTTGGAAATAGCATAGCTTTGATAATATGACTCCACTTGAACTCATAGAATAGACCTATTTCCGGAAAGATTGTTCAGTAGGGAGGAGTAGAGGGACCACAGAGCAAGAGGTCATCTACACAGGATGTTGGTCTCTCTGCTCCTTAAGACACAAGGAGCTCCCCTGAGCCCCATGTTTCCTAGGGCACCCAGATGGTCTCCCCGTGGAAAGACATTTGGCTAAGACTTGGCTAAGTCACATGACTACCAATGGAGAGACTGGTGCTGGTTTTGATAAAATACCAATGAGGAAAGAGTTTTTATATTATTCATCTCAGAAAAACAAGTGATATGAATACAAACATTGGTTCTTAAAAGATGAAGCTCAAAACCACCTCGAGAACTGGCCTTAATAATCTTTACCTAAATCACCCTCTTGTAATTTCTATGGCTTTCACCAAACACACACACACACACACACACACACACACACACACACACACACACTTTCAGTGGGACTCTTGTGCAGGTTCTTTAGAGCTCTGAAAAGTGTTACCTAGGCATTCTTTAAACTGTTGTCATCCTGGAAAATTCTGAAACGTTTCTAATATTTAAGTATTCATATAACCCCTTTTAAGTAATAATCACTATAGCAGATACAAAGAAGTATCAGACACAATGTTTTGTTCTTTCAGGAGAAGTGATGCCTCATCTATTGAGGTAGTTACTCAGTTCAAAGTCAGACCTTTTTCTTTCTTGATTTTTAGAAGGAAGATGGTAGTTTTTCTCCCCAAACCTGCCATGATTGAACCTGCCATGTAATTCACATTTAGTATCCTAAGAGTTCGCTGTGTGGACTCAGTGGCAGTGACCAAAGCTGGGTGGGCATCGGTGAGAAAAGCCCTATCTTTGTCATTTACTTGTTTGGGTTGGAATCAGATGGGTTTTGTTGTTTAGTAAAAGGATTATCTAATTTACCTCTGAGTTTTCCCATGTGATTCTTGGAGCCCAGCCTCCTGATGAATGTATAAAAGGAATTTGAAGTGGTTTGTGGTAGGTGTCCTTACACACCTGTGCCTACAGGTGACTCACTCTTCTAAAATTCCTCTAATAATATTATTATTTTTCTAAGTGTCTGGAAGGTAGCATCTTTGTTAGGGATTGTTTACATTTGAAAACAAGTTAATCAACATGTCTTTTTTTCCCCTTCTATAACTAACAACAGTAATTGAATAGTTTGAACCAAGTTAGGTTCTGATTTGTTTATTTGTTTGTTTTTCTGATAAGGGACTAGACTAGAGGAGGAATAGCCAAATGGGGCTCATCTGGAGTCCCAACTCCAGTTGGTTGGTATTGGCTGAAGCAGGGGTTCTGAGACCATGTGGGACAAAGCAGGAAGGAGTTCTGTGCTCAGTTGTGGATGTGGCTACCTACAAACCAGACATTTCTAATCTCTGGACTAGAGGATTAAGCATTTGGAGAGAATAGTGGGAGATAAGGCAGTACAGGAAGGTTAGCTCCCTGTTGAAATTTGTCCTTCATTCCTTGGGCAGTGGAGAGTCATGAAAGACTGTGGATAGAAGCTATGGTCAGATCTGAAGTTTTAGGAAACAGAGCTGGCCTTATGCGTAAGGTGAAGTGAAGTGGGGCAGGGTAACCAGTGAAACAGAAGTCTAAATAAGGGAAAAGGACAAGGTAGATGTGAGAAAATTAGAACTGCCCAGGAGCCGATGATAACCAAGAGATTTCCATTTAGGATGATTGGTTTATAGAGAGCTTTATTGTCTTTTAAAAAAATCTATTCCCCAAAAGAATGTACCATAGACATTATAAAAATGCTTAATGAATAAGATATATGTGAATGAATGGATGAGTGAGTGAATGAAAGTTAAGATAAGCAGGTGGTTTTGAGGAAAAGAAGACACTTTTTATTTTAGACATTGAGTTTCAGGTTTCAGTAGAACCTCCTTGGAGGAGAAGACCCCAGGCCTCTCCAAACCAACCATTAGATCACTGATAGATTGTAGAATCTTCCCTCTCAACAGTTGCTTTCTACACAGTGCTTTCCCTACAGCTGATCCAACATGCTTCTCTAGGAAACTAGGCCAGTGGTCTTCACCTATCTAACACAATTACCACTTATTGAGGATTCCATTATATCGCATCATTTGTGATACAATGAGTAATTTGGACTTTACAACTTTTTGATAGTGAGGAGAGTATTATTTCCCCATTCTAAGGAAGCAGAAAATGAACTCTGGAGAGGTTAGAAAACTTGCCTAAGTCCACACTGATGGTTCCCAACTCAAGGAGCAGGGCTGGGATTTAGACCAAATCTCTCTTCCCTTCTAATTCTCTAACTGTTCCATTTCTGCACATTGCCTTTCACTACTCGGTGATGCATTCTAGAAAATGCCCAACCCAGGCTGCTGATTTCATGTTAAGGGTCCTAGTGGACTCTGCACCGCCCCCTACATTTTCTATTCTTTCCCACTTCCTCTCCAATTTCTCTCATCCCTGCTTCTCTGACCACCTAGGCCCTCTTTCCAACTCACCATACCCAACTGTGTTCCCAATGCATGTGTGCCCTCTTTCCTGTTCTCACTTTCTACTCCTATTTTTCTCACAGGTACATGTGTGTACATGTGCATAAAGATCATGGGCACTTGGGGTGGTTCAAGGAATTTTGTGCAAGAAAATGTGGGACAACCATGGCCATATTGTGGTTTGTGTTCAAGCAAAGTTGTCAGATATAACCAGGGATTGTAAAGGCAAATGCACAGCACACAACCCTTTGTCTTGGAAAATTAGTGATTGGGACCATCCTGATGGTGAAGTTGTTTGGAACGAAACACCTCTTCCTCAGCTTGTGTACCTGATTGCCTTCTAAGGGGCTCAGTGCATAGGTCTTGTGAGATGTATGCTTGTTACTCACTACAAATAGCCCTGTAGGTAGGAATCAGTCAAATCTCCATGTAACTAGGTCCAGTGACATCCAGAGGTGGGCTGTGAGGCTCTCATGCTCTTTATATCTGTCTTTCATGGAATCTAACATTTTAAGTCACTCATAATGACTCTGACATCTGACTTTGAATGAGGGGTGAGTTGTTATCTGTCCTTCACCAGGTTTTGATGCATTTTTTTTCCTTAAGACTTTTGGCAAGTTCGAGTCATTAAGATTGATTACCACACAATGGGAGGAATGCCGTCGTTTTACTATGTTCCATGTAATTGAGGTGCAAGTAGAAAATGGTCAAGACCTATGTTCCATCCCAGACCTTCTTGGCTCTTTGCCACAAAGCTTCCCTTGCCTCTGGGTCTGGGTGGCTTTGGCGATGGATGGCCATTATCATAAAGCCATGGCTGTGGCTTTGCCACCACATGCCAAAGAATTCCCATATGTGATGCTAGCTGACAAGGGAACTTGGCCATATCTGTGCACTCCTGGAACTAGACTGACAGATGCTCCATTTCCCCAGCATCTGGAGGCGGTGCCAGGTAACAACCTGCAAGTGCAGGGGGATTAGTACCCTGTCGGGTAGATTTTTGATCGATGGAAGATAGTAGATGGGAAGGATCCAGCAGTAAATGAGTCACCATTCTAAGACACAGCACTTTCATTCAGCCTCTCTGGATGTTCTGGAAGGCCGAGCACCTAGCTAGGTCTCTTGTAAGCTCTGGGCCAGATCAGGCACGCACCCTCTTGAATTTGGTTCCTCCTCCCACAACTCTTTTTCTCTCATTTTCATTTCCTAGGGAACGCACACCCTATTGCACCACCCAAGTAGGGTTTCAGCATGTAAGCTTCTGGCTCACTTTCTATTCTCTAGGGATGTCAGGCTAAGGCACTTGTTTGTCCTTTCTACTAGACTTAGTCCCTGGAAGGCATAAGTCAAGATCATCTTTCTATTGACAGTACTTAGATATTTCACCCATGTTGCCTGAATGAAAATGTCTGGCAGGTCAGCCAAAGGGAGCTTCACTGAGGAGACCAGAATCTCTCAGTTCAGCTTGACTTTGACCTTCATGGCACTCTTAATTTGCCACCCTTACGTTGGTCTAACCCATTATATGCTGCCAGACGTTAGAAGACTTGGCTTTGGAGACACCAAAGAGCTAAGAGGACTCCAAAATGTGAACACACAGACTGACCCACGTGCTGGTGCCTTAGGGGTCATGAAAGCCATTCTAGACAAGCAGAAGTGGAAGGTGCAGGGACACCTATGTGACCACTGGCCTTGCAGGTCCAACAGTGACAGAGGAGGGCCTAATGGACTCGTGAGGTCAAAGCTGTGATGGACTTTGACTTTCCTGGAAAGAGGCTGTGTGGCTATGAATCAGGGAAGGAGAAGGAAGAAAGGATGGGACCTGACATGGGCATGAAGAATGGGCAACTGACCCAGAGATCATGGAGATCTCATAAGCGAAAGGCTTTTAGCTAGCCATCCACAGGGAAACAGCAGGCATTTCCTTTCATTTTCCCCATTTCTTTTTTCTTTGTACCTTCCCTTTATTTACTTTTTCTCTCTCCCTCACGGCCTTTCTTTTTTTCACACTTTTGATTTTGTCTTTGACATTTGATGGTTCAAAATTATGATCTCTTTAGGCTTAATGAATTCTTACAGCAATATTTTTGAGAAGAGTAAAATTAATAAAGAGGATGAGAGAGGAAACCAAAACGCACAATTAATTTCCATAGTTAACAATCCATAATTAAAATAACGTGTTACTCGTGTGTCACCTGCTTCTAGTTGATGTGTTCTTGAGAAACATAAAGAGGAATGAGAAAGGGTTTTCTGCAGCTCTGAGCTTCCCTTCTACTGGCCGTGATTCTCCTTCATGGGGTCATGTCATTGGCGATTTCAACTAGAATGGGTTGTACTTAAATCTGAGTTTAAGATCCTGAGTCTGATATTCTAACATGACATGACCTTGAGTTAAGTTTTTGGTTTCTTAGTTTCTCATTTGTTGTGTAGATAACACCTTCACAAATATACATGGTATGAAAGTTTAGGGGAGATAGATGACTGCCTACACAGGACTTTGAACAGTTTCAACAGCTCTCTGGGTTCAGTGATTTTAGTATCGGTGGTGATAATGTGATTGAAACTGGTGATGAGAATTGAATTCACCCCTCAGTGAATAAGCTTGAGTTTTTTTGTGTAAAGTAGGGTGTCTTGGTCTTAAACTGTGTGAAGTAGGGTGTCTTTGTCTCAGTACTATTGGCATGGTGGGCCAGAGAGTACTATGAATTATAGGAGAAATAGCAGCATCCCTGGCTTCCATCTATTAGATTCCAGTAGCAGCCTTCACCCGTGGTATATCCAACAAAAATGTCATCAGTTGTTGCCAAATGTTCATTTGCTGGGCAAAATCACTCCCAGTTGAGAGCCATCAAAATACAGCATGTCCCAGACAAGGACAGTTTCCCTCTCCTATATTAAAATTTCGAGTAAGACTTAGAAAGCAAACATAATACAGACCCTTCCAAACATCAACGTGGGGGATGTAGTTGGTGTAAACAACAGAGTGTTGGCCAATGTTTATCCCGAACACATAGCTCCACTTGGGCAGAGCCACTGCCCTACCGAACTCAAAGTTTGCTTTCCATCCACACTAAGAAGCAACTTCCACAAGGGGACGAGAAGCCAGGAGACTCCTCTCCCAGAAGCCTCCTTCTGCCTCGGAAGGCAGATGTAAGCTCCGCCTGTGAACTGATTTACAACCCAAACCCTATTTGTCCACACACATCACATAAAACCTGAGACTTGAAGACATGAGCTGCCGTGTTCATTTTTTCCCCTAAATTCTTTTGTGATAACCATTTAGACTTCAGCTCCTCTGCTTTTTTTTTTTAAACAATATAGCACTCTGTCACTTATAGAAAGTGTTTTAAATTAGTATAAAACTTGGCTAAATTTAGCTTTTATAGAAGAAAGAATAAAACATAATTAACTGTTTAAAGAAGAAAACAGAAACCACATGAAGGAATGAGCCTTGCTGGCGAGAAATCTAACAGTAGTGTTTGGTTGCTACCCCATCTCCTGTGAAACAGATGTTCTCGAACCGAAATGGAAACAGGATGGCCATGCGTGTGGAAGGCATTGCTGATAAAAAGCTGGTAACTAACTGCGTGCACACACGAGTTGCACGCAGGTGCAGCGTCTTGTCTCTCCCGCTGCCCAGGGATGGGATCCCAAGATCGCTGGATGGACAGGGGAACAAAAATCTCGGAAGAAATATCAATAAAGAGATGCTCAGCAGGGCGCTGGGTGGCAGGCCTTCACGTTAGTCTGGTTTGCTTGCTAATAATTGCCAGCCCCATCGCAAGGCTAGCACACTATTTTAAGGCTCTTGAAGCATTAGTTTCTGGTTTCGGCAGAACATACGCTATCTTCTGTCATTTCTATATAAATACTTGCGAGTTGAGAGGAACTTTTTTATTCTCCCGATGCAGACTGCTATTTATGGCTCTTCAGTGGGGAAAGGGGTTAATTTGATTTAAAAACGAAAAATGATTCTCTGTTTGGCTTAAAAAGAAAAGCATTAAAAAAATTCTGCATAGAACAGAGAGAGACAAAGGGCTCCTTTGTACCACGGACCTAGGCGCGCAGAGTCTCTTCCCCTCCCTGTGCAGACAGAAGTCCTGGCCCAAAGTATGCAAGATTATGTGCAGATGGGCCCAATCTTTGTCACCTAATAAAGATCATTGAATCAAAGGCCAGATTATCATTTATTCTGCTGGGCTAATGCAACGTTCTCTCTTTAATGCAGTCTTTTTCTTAATAGTCAAACAGTTACGGTTATTATTATTGTTGTTGTTACTGTAATATTTTAAAACACAGATGGACCTGGTTGGATGCCATTGTAACAATTGCGGCCGTCAGCCAAAAATACTACAATAATCTATTGTTGAGAGCTAGGGTGCCTTGGTGACTCACAGAAGCTCCGGGGCAATGTGTCTGAAATCATCTCAATAACTTAATTGACGAGTTCTGCTTTTATTCCTCAGTTTCCGCATGTTATCGCCTTCGAAACTAACAAATAGATTTCAGAATAAATGAATTACAAATAAATTAATAACGCATTAAATAAGTTCGTGATAAATCAAATCACCAATGAGCACCTTGTCAGATGACCTCGTTAGCGGTCACATTTTATTTGATGTTACTTTAAATACTATAAGAAAGGTTTTTTTCAGTTAAAAAAATCTTAAAAAGTTGGATCAGAAAACGTTTTGAAGCTCAGTGTGGGGTTCTGGGGTTCATCTTTGATGTTATTGCTCATTCCATAAGGTAATACAGTTTCATAGGGGAAAAATTAAAAGGGAAAATCTTTTTGTTTCCTGGGTATGAGAGTGGAAGGGAAAACTCCCTGAAATGTCGGGGGTCTTGCTCTTTGCCCACATTTTCCAGGTTTTTCAATTGAAAGTGGCAGGTGAGTTTGAGTACCTTTTTCTAAAATTGCTTTCTTTTTGCCGCATGGCATTCATAGGCCCCCAGGCTCCAAAGAAATGAGAAATTAACTCTACTGACTCTTTTGTCAATGAAGTTCTCCCCAGAGATGCCAATCTTTGGATGCAAGGTTTTCAAGGCTTTCATTATGCAGGCATCTTTGCATTTCATACGTGCTGAGTGTTAATTTACGGTTTTCAAAGTTTACATTTTGATTAAGAAGAGCAATTCATGAACCATGTATTATATAATATTCACAGCAAAAGATCCAGTGTTACCAAGAAGATATTGAGACATTGAATGCTTGCCTGTGTGACATGTGATATTTTTCTAAGTAGTCTCATGCCGGTTATGCCTCTGGGAGAACTAAAGGTGTTCTCTTTTTCTCCTTTCACTGAAGAGTAATCAAGACCAAAAGTAAGTGAATCCTCTCACTTTGGCTACCCTCTTCCAGTTTCTAATGATAACTAAGTTTGTTCTCATTAGGATGAAAAACTGGAGTGTTTTTCTTCTCCTATGAGCTCGGATAAGTTCTCTCAGTCACATCTTGCTCAGGGTTGGATGCAGACAAATTTTGTTTTTGTAGTTTCTCTCCCTTTTCTCCCTGCTCTGTATTTGTTCTTCTTTTCTTCCTCCCTATATGTGGGGATCTGTCTGACCTGCCAAATCCACATCTGCCAAAATGCTGAACACACATTGTTTAAAAATCTTAGTGGATTCAACAAATGGCCCTTTAGCAACCGACATTCACATGGAAAAAAAAAATGATCTAGACCCAGACCTTCCACTCTTCGCAACAATTACCTCAAAATAGATGACAGAGCTAACTGCAAAATGCAAAACTGTAAAAGTCCTAAACTATGACATAGGAAAAAGCCCAGATGACCCTGGGTCTGATGTGACATTTTAGATACAACACCAAAGCATGATCTGTGAAAGACATAACTGATGTGTTAAGCTTTTATTAAAATTAAAATGTAAAGACAATGCCAAAAAATGAAAAGACCAGCTAGCTATATGCTCAGAGAAAATATTTGCAGAAGATACGTTGGAGAAAGGGCTGTTATCTAAAATATACAAAGAGCTTTAAAAATTCAACAACAAGCAAACAGATAGCTTGATTAAATTGATTAAAATATGGACCAGGGATCGATCTTCACCGACACCTCACCAAAGAAAATATACAGATGTCCAATAAACATGGGAAAAGATGCTCCACAACCTGTATCAGCAGGGAAATGTCAATCAAAATGACAATGAGCTACCACTACACACCTGGTAGAATAGCTAAACTCCTGAACACCGACAACAGCAAATGCTGAGAATGATGCGGAACAACAGGAACTTTCATTTATTAACCAATTGGATGACTGCTCATTGAGCACACTGTGTCTGTGTTTGCTACTTTTTAAAGACAAGCAAGTGGCTAAGATAACGTTCTATATCAGAGACTCCTAATGGATCCTATGATGGGTTTTCTAGAAAAAAATTATAAAACAAACTCATCTCAGTGAACAAGAAAGTTCAGGAAAGAAAATTTGATACTTTCTAGGCTTGACAGATACACCAATTCTAACAGCTGCTTCTGTAGACAGTAAAAAATGAACAAACATTATGATTTCAAGGTAAAAATGGTCACCTTTGTTGTGTCACTGATTGTCGAGGGCATCAGTTTGCTTCTATCTTGTCCATCAGTGACTTTTTTTCTACTGCTAAAATAGACTGAATTTTTCCATTGGAGAAGAACATAATGGTCATGTGTGATACATATTGAGGGGACCCATTCATTACAGATAATGTGTAAGAGAGACTCTGCCCTGGTAAGCCAAAGTACACCTGCTGTGTCAGAGTGAGAGAGGAAACAGGGCTTCCCTAGTCTCAGGCTTCAACAACAGAAACAAACATCGCCACTTGGGCCTCAGTGTCTAGCCTCCCAGGAAGGTATTGGGCACCAAGAACACAACCCCCATGACAGGGGTTAACTAGAGGCTGCCTAGCACTTTCTACCCAGGCAGTCTACCCTCATCTGTAAAACTAGCAGCCTGTGGAAGCATGTATTGGTGGTGATGCTAGACCCCAGCCAGCTTCTGCATGGGTGGTTAGGAAAACTCTGGAACCTTTCAAACTCTGTGATCTTTGCATCTCTTTGTTTCTGTGTTTCTTTTCTTTCTCTCAGACAAGCCCTTTCAGGTTCGCCCAAGAATTGTGCAATATATATCCAAGGATGTCTCTCCCCTTCATATTTTCTTTTGTTTTTAATTTTAAGAGAAATCAATAGCCATTACCCATTTAATAATTGGCTGAACGCTCTGGAAAACAGTGTGGAGGTTCCTCAAAAAACTATCCATAAAACTCCCTTATGACCCAGCATTAGCACTGCTAGGGATTTACCCCAAGAGATACAGAAGTGCTGATGCATAGGACCACATGTACCCCAATGTTCACAGCAGCAATGTCAACAATAGCCAAAACATGGAAAGAGCCTAAATGTCCATCACCTGATGAGTGGATCATGAAGATGTGGTATATATACACAATGGGGTACTACATGGCAATGAGAAAGAATGAAATACGACCATTTGTAGGAAAGTGGATGGACCTTGAGGGTGTCATGCTAAGTGAAATAAGTCAGGCAGAGAAGGACAGATACCATATGTTTGCACTCATAGGTCTAACAGGAAAACAGGAAAAACCTAATGGAGGACCAGGGGGAGGGGAAGAGGGAAAGAGAGTTGGGGAGAGAGAGGGATGCAAAACTTGAGAGACTATTGAATGCTGAGAATGAACCAAGGGTTGAAGGGGAAGGGGGAGGGGGGAAAGAGGTGGTGATGATGGAGGAGGGCCCTTGTGGGGAAGAGCACTGGGTATTGTATGGAAACCAATTTGACAATAAACTATTTTAAAAAAAAGTACAGAATTGACTTCGAAAAAAAAATAATTGGCTGAGAATAGAGGAGTGTTTCAATCTTATAACTTTTCTGGATTCTTTTCAGTGTCAAAAAAAAAAAGGGGGGGTTTTCTGCTTTCGGTATAGACTCAACTTCTATTATTCATTTTTTAAAAAATGTTTTTATTTGAGAGAGGGACAGCGTGAGCAGGGGAGGGTCTTAGAGAGAGAGGGAGACACAGAATCTGAAGACTGGCTCCAGGCTCTGAGCTCCTGTCAGCACAGAACCTGACACAAGGCTCGAACCCATGAACTGTGAGATCGTGACCTGAGCTGAAGCTGGAAGCCTAACTGACTGAGCCACACAGGTGCCCCTCTACAACTCACTTTGAATGGGTGATGGGCAGCATGAGCTGAGGGGTGATGCCAGAAAGTGGCTGAGAGTCTCATGGGGTAGAAGATGAGGAACATGTGTGACTTACAAGACGCATTCATAATGGAAGCCAGGGTCTGGAATTCTTGGGATGTAAGGAAAGAGGTTGCTTCTGGTCTATCAAGAGGTAAGTATTGGTTCTTTAGTGTCCCAGTTATGTGTTTTATGTGAGTCATCAAAATCTAGAATTTCTCAGTACAAGTTCTAAACACACAGAAAATAATAAATGGCACTAACAGGAATAATTACCCTCATGATTTTTCAAATCAGTTCTTAGCACAATGACTATGTTCATCTATGTGTGTATACACACACACACACACACACACACACACACACACACACACACACACGTACCCTAAGCAAGAGATAGATTAAAAAGGACAGTGTGCATCCAGTCTGTTTCTAAGCCCTGGATCAAAGTTGAGGGAAGAAATGAGGTCTACTGCATTTAGTTTTGTTCTAGGGAGTGAGAGCCTGTGAGCTTCCCGAAGCCTCACCTTCAGTCAAACTCACTTAAGGCTTGCATTACTCCCCTTTTCAAGGGAAGTAAGGTGATATTTTTCCTGCAATTTCATGAGGAGGGGTAGGAACTTTCTGGTGCTTTAAAGAGTGATAATTAGTAGGCGTCTCTGTCACTGGGCTTTGAAACTTTGATTTGTGCTTCTGGCTCCTTCCAAATACATTTATCCTTTTCAACATGAAATTTAAAAAATGCAAACCTAGCTTGCTTTCTTGATGAGAGTAATGACCTAGCACTATTCAAATAGCAGCATAACATCCCTCAGCATCAGAGGAATACAAACCAAAACCACCATGAGATGCCACCTCACACCTATCACAATGGCTAAAATTAACAACACAAGAAACAACAGGTGTTGGGAAGGATGTGGAGAAATGGGAACCCTCTTGCGTTGTTGGTGGGAATGGAAACTAGTGCAACCTCTCTGGAAAACAGTATGGGGGTTCTGTAAAAAAACCCCACTAAAAATAGAACTACTCTATGACCCAGCAATTTCACTACTAGGTCTTTACCCAATGATACAAAAAACATATTTGATGGGGTACATGCACCCTGAAGTTTATAGTAGCATTATCAATAATAAGCAAACTATGGATAGAGAACCCAAGTGTCCATTGACTGATGGATGGATAAAGAAGATGTAATATATACAGTGGAATATTACTCAGCCATCAAAAAGAATAAAATCTTGACATTTGTATCAACGTGGATGGAGCTAGAATGTATTATGCCAAGCAAAGTAAGTCAATCAGAGAAAGAGAAATACCATATGATTTCAATCATACATGGAATTTAAGAAACAAAACAGAAGAACATATGGGAAAGGGGCGGGGGGGAAGAGAAGAGAGAGAAACAAGCCATGAGAGACTTTTGCTGATAGAGACCAAACTGAGAGTTGACAGAGGAAGGTGGGTGGGGAACGGGCTAGATGGTGATGGGTATTAAGGAGGGTGCTTGTGATGTGCTATATGTAGGTGATAAATCACTAAGTTCTAATCCTGAAACCAATACTGCCACTGTATGTTAGCTAACTAAAATTTAAATAAATAATTTAACCCCCCCAAAATAGCAGTATGGAGAGCTAGAAATGTCTGATCCTGTTATGGCCATGGAAGCCAACTGGGGTTCCCAGGGCTCTGAAGATGCCAAGAGCATGAAATGATTCTTCCTTGGGTTCCTATATTCTAAAGGTCTTCACTGAGAGTTATTCTGTCCCATTCTTTAATCAACTGATCAATGGATGAACAACCCAAGTATCCTTCTGCCAAGTCTTAATCCAGAAATGTGACAACTTCTATGTTCACTCTGGTGTCTTGAAGTCAGTCTGGCTCCCTTTAGCCTCTCTGCCCCCAGGAGGTCCAAGGCAAGTGTAGGCGGTTACTCAAGAATGTCGTCTTCTGCCTCTAGCCTAGCAGCTATGCTCCTGAGACACTGGTCTATGTAAATAAGGTGGGAAAGAAAGATCACTGAGTTGGGAGTTGAGACCTACTTTCTCCTCCTGGCTTGGCCACTAACTAGGAGTGAGATGAGGGGCAGTTTCCTCCTTGGGACTCAGTTTCTCTACATTTAGTATGAGGGCTCTCCAGTGATACCCATGAATGGGGACTGTGCATATCACCAGCCACCCTTTTCTCTGTTGGTGCAGTCCTAGTGTACCCCACATGTTTCAGAATAAGGGAAATAAGTTAGCTGAACATAATTGGGCCTCTCTGAGGGTGTGAAGGGTGTATGTGGTAGAAGAAGAGGGAGCTCCTGGTTTCCTGCCGATGCAGATCATACTCTAAGCCACCAGGACCAAGTCTCCCTTCCCCTTTTATCCCAGAATCTCCGCATCTCTCTTCCAGTAGCTATTCCCAGGACACTTCCTAAGTATTCTACAGGGATAGCTATCTGCTTTTCCACATAGGTTCAGATTCGTGTTGAGTCCAACACAGCCTGAGAAAGGTATCTGACATGACTACACAGAAGAGTCTGACTATGACACAAAGTCCTACCCACACTCAAGTCTGAAGGAACATGCTTTACTTTGTGATTCTTAACATAATCTACCAATCAGTCTTTTCCAAACTCTTGTCTTTTCATGTGTGACATGTTAAGACTTTTACGAAGGAGCGCTCTTAAATGTCAGCCCAGAGAGTCCACAGAAAATGTTTCAGCTCTATTTACCCACATTCTTTCTGAGCGTCATTTTACTAAAGCCAGATATCTGAGAGATGAATGTACGGGGATTTAATTTCTTAATGGTATGAACGGCTAATAACAGTTTTATTGTTTGATGTTTAGCTATGGATGATGATTTCTTTTTCTTTCTCTTTTTTCTTTTTTTTTTCTTTTTTTTGAGGGTAGGAGGATTGTTTAATGAGAGACATACGCAGCAAGTTAAAGCTTGCTAGCTTACTTCATCTCGGTAATAGAGAAAACTCCTTAAACTGTGGATTTTCTTTCAGAGGCACTCCGAACCATGAAAATACGGTCTGATTGCTCAGAGAAAATTAGAAAACAAGGAAGAAAAAGTACCTTTAAATTTTATGAACTCCTCCCCCCTGCCTCTCTCCCCGCTAATCTCTGTAACCCAATCCAGGATCGAATGAATGAGATTCAAATACCAGAGATGTTATGGTCGTGGAATATTTAGAAGTCATTCCTGTTAGGCACCCACCTACGTCGGGGTGGACCACTGTGTTCCTGAGGATAGAACATGGAACCAGTTCAATTATTAGGCTAGGTGACCTTCCCTAGGTTATTTACATTGCAGTTACCCAAGATTTACAAGACTGTATCTTTGAACTGGCTCTAATACACTGAAGGACAAATTTCATATTCATTTACTTATACATTGATGATGGTGTCTGGCCAAAACATATACAGATGTGGTTGTGCGGATACTTTCACTGCATTGGAGCACTGTGCAACCTCCATAGTCACTTGACAATCACTCACCAGGGGCTTCAAGGAGTGCATGGCTGTCTTCACTCTGATCCAAGTTCAGGTAAGTGTCCATTATTGCTCCAAGAGCTACTCTTGATTGTGTTTAATTGATATTTCCATTAGTCTGATGAATACAAATGGCATTAAATGCCAGATTGGCCACAAATTGAGTATGAGGCATCCTTTGCATTCGCATGGGAGGGTGAATGGGGTTTTTAAGGCAGAGTGGTGAGGACAATTAGCAGGGTTAATGGATCCTTTCCAGCGCTGGGATGACACCAGATGCCCCTCTGTTGCTTGCATTCAGGGCACGCTTAAGTCAATGCTTATTCACAAGGAATTAGCAAATCACACTGGTTTTGAACACCAGAGGCTCCATTTAGCAGTGGAACTGGCCTGTGCTGCTGAAATAAAGCAGTGAGGCAGCAAGTGGGCTGGCAGCCTCTGATCTGGTTGAAGGAAAGTTTCCCTCCTCACACCCCAGCCAGACAGCCATGTCAAGTGTGAGCCCTAAAGTTTCATAAAAGCACTATCAAGCACCCCCCTGAACTGGGTTCAGAGCCCCAAGTAACTGCGTCAGCTTTTAATCCACTCTGCTGCCACTTACATGGGCACAGTGTATATCTCCAAGTAATTGGGATATATGCGAAGCATGCACAGAAAAGGTCCACAGGGGACAATCAATCATGTCATCGAGATCAGTTTCTGAAGAAAACAACCACAAATGTTAGAGTGAAAATAGACTAATTTCAGTCTGACTGTTCTACTGTTCTTGGTTTTATGGCCATGTTTTTCACACTGGGTGGAAAAATACAAAGAACTGTCCTGGAACTAAAAACAGAAAAGAATCTGTTTTGAGGAACATTTTCCCCCTTGACTTCTCTGCTGCATTTACCAGATGTCCCCCTCTGCGGGCTCCAACAAGAACCACACAGCGGACTTTTGGCCCATTCCTTCCAGCACACAGCCCCTCAAATGCGCATTCCTGAAGCGTAAAAAGCATCTTTAATATCTCCCTGGCAAAGTACTTCACGTGGATCACCGGCTTTCCAGTGGTTATACCAAAGACAGACAAATGGACCAACTAATCAAACTCTATTGTACACACTGCCAAAGAGAGACGTGATTACAGAAAGCCAATGTGGTTGTGAAGAGAGAACATAGAACCACATCGCAATGTTGGTTCCATTATCAGACCACATGGTCTTCCACACGTTATTTATTTTGCCATGTTCTCACTTCTTAAAGCAGGCTCAGAGATTTATAAGATTGTGCCTTTGGGCTTGTGCTAATGCTCTCAAGTAAAAGTTACATATTGACTTAACCTGTATATCGACAACTGGATCTGGCAAGATTGGGGGGAGCAAACGTCCAAGCCTCCCAAGTCCACTGTGTACAATGTGATTAAGACACATATTTGCACTAATAATCACTCGATAGGGGTGGTAGTGGTAGGTGCTGGGGGAGATTTGTCCAAATAGCACAATTTGCTTATGTAATATACCCTTTCTCATTTCCCCACATCTTTTTGTTTTCTTTTCTTTTTGAATCAAATAGGAAGAAAGGAGATTTAAGGAATCATTTCATGTGCTTGCTACAGTCCCCAACAATCTTCTTACCCGTTGAGATGCTTAACCTTATTGAACAATGAAAATTCCTGAATTACATAGCAATCAGGCTAAGATTGTGCAGACTGGATTGTGCAACAGTTCTTTTTTTTTCTTTTCTAGGTTTATTTATTTATTTTGAGAGAACGAGCAGGGGAGGGGGCAGACAGAATCTCAAGCAGGCTCTGCACTGTCCGCGCGGAGCCCGACATAGGGCTCGAACTCATCAATGATGAGATCATGACCTGACCCAAAATCAAGAGTTGGATGCTTAACCGACTGAGCCATCCAGGTTCCCTGGGATAGCATAACAATTCTTTCTCAAACAGATCTTCTGAGACTTAGGCAGGGAGAGTATGCTTCCGGATTAGTTAATACTTGGAAGCATAGCATGCCAGCACATGAGATACGTGGTTAAATATTATGTTACTTTGGGTTTTGGGCTAAGATCAGCGCTTCCTTAGCATGGATATCATCTGGAAATGCTGCTTTTCACAGTTCAAGTGAGTGACATGTAAACAGAAGAGGGGCTAGCATCTCCTCTCAGATCAGAAGATAGATGTAGCACGGGAATGTTAGAATTGGAGAGAACTGGGTCTGCATTTATGCTATTAAAAGAAATTGCTAACAATCACAGCCATGTTATGTCATAAAGAAAGAGTTATTTTGTTTTCAGAAATGCCAGTGGGTAAAGGAGCATTTTGAGAATACATCTATAATTCGAATATCTTCTTTGGGAATGTTCATTAGTGAGCTAATAACCAACTAGATTAACAATATAATAGGTAGTTTCAATGCTAACACTTCCACTCTCAAATAAATTGTTTCACAGATGGCTTCAGACTTATTTGGGAAGTGTTACAACATCAAAGCACGGCTTACGGAACTTGGCAAAGGAGCCGCTGGATTTGAGTGTATTCTATTGTTTTCAACATTACTTTCTAAATGGCCAAAAATTAATAAAGAGTACAGTTAAATAAATCATGTCTTTGAGAACAGGCATACCAATATAGATACTATCAAGACACGTAATTTGCCAAAAAAAATTTGTTGGGAATCTGTTCTGTGCCAGCCAT
The DNA here is from genome assembly GCF_006229205.1 of Suricata suricatta. Lineage (NCBI taxonomy): Eukaryota > Metazoa > Chordata > Mammalia > Carnivora > Herpestidae > Suricata > Suricata suricatta. Next base: position 11,737,828 of record NC_043704.1, on the reverse strand, counting down.
ATGTTGGTCAACACCTGTTAATCAGTCATGGACACTAGTTAGATTATATCATAATCTATATTTTCTGGTCGACTAAAATATAATTTCATAGAATACACCAAGAAATAGCCTTCTTCAGTTTTTCTTTTTCAAAACACAATTCCACAATCTCACAGATGTATGCAGGTCCATTTCTGTGTGATTAATGACATGCTCAGGCTTGCCTAATGGGTGTGTGATACACCTTCCCTAGACTTCACAATGTGTGTCCTTGACAGTGGATTTTCCTTACTCTGTGTCTCTGCTGGATCCCCACAAGAGCACCTCCCCTTCCACCTCCACATTCTTACCATCTCCTCACTTCCCAGCCCAGAAACCTGCTTTTTACTCCCACTGCTCTCCTGAAATTGCTTTCTCAAATGTCACTGGTGTCAACAGTTGCTGATTCAATTCTTCCCTTTTAGACTTCTCTGCGATGGACTTGACAACACTCTCGTTGAAAAGTTCTCTACCCTCAGTGTCTCCTTGACCCTGTAGCAGCCCAAGACTTTTCTTCACCACTCTGACAGTTCTTTCCATCTTCTGTGCTTTCATCTCCAGACAGATGCATTCTTTAAGGCGTTCATTTCTCTGTGTGTACTGTTTCTTGTAGCACTGGGGTGTTTCTTGGGTTTCAGCTGTTGTATCTATGAATGTGACTCTGAAAACTCTTCCTCCAGACCTGATTTCTCCATAAACTTCAGTCTTACCTCCCCTGTTGTTAGCTGGATACCTCATTTCTTGATGAGCTTTGACTTCTTCTCCCTGATAGCTTTCCTTTCCAGGCTTTCTGGTTTTGAACATGACACCCTGTTTTGAAAAGACCTATGCAATCTTAGATGTGAATTCTCTCTCTCACTTGGTTGCTAATTTTCTCAGTTCTATCCTCATTATATCTACTGACATGTCCTATACATATCTTGGCTTATTCTGCCATCTCCATTCAGCTTCTCATGAATTCCCTCTGTGAACTGGTCTTCTTAACCCCCTTCTCTTCTTGTTTTCCAATATCTTCATGTCTTGCAAACTTTCTAGGCGAATCTTTCCAGAAAAATCATATGGTGACTTTGCTTTCTTTGAAAATGCTCTGTTGTGTTTTGACCCCTAAACTCATGTTCTTCGTCTTTACTCTTCCTCAAACACGTAACCATGTCCTTCAAACCCAATGGACTTAGTGATAGGCCTGAATAACACATGACTTTACCCCCTCTGCCCCTTTGTGCTCAGCCAGATGCTTGGAATACCCTCCTTTACACATCTCTGCCCTTGTCATGCCTTCAGGACCAGCTCTGTTGTCATATTTTCCACAAAGCCTTCCCCCCATGGTGATGCTGTGGCAATCAGAACAGGGCTTTGCCTTTCTCCATAGTTTGGCTTGATTCATACACTATGGATACAAAGGTTATAGGGGGTCTCACATCATACAGCAACACGTGGTTGACAAATCACTGCAGGAAGTGGCTGTTGAGAGCAGAGGTTTGCTTTTCAAAGGGTCCCGCTCTGCAAGCTGAGTGTATACGGGCCTCCCTGGCCAGGGTCACCCAGTGCTGTGCAGACACAGGTTGAGGTCATAAATGAGCTTGGGCTATGACATCCCAGCTGTCTGCAGACTCTCCCAGTCATCTCGAAGAAAGCAGTGAGGCCCACGGAGAACTACAATGTGGGCATAACACACATAGAAGAGAAAAGGTCAACTTCTCAATGGCTCCTCCTCCATGGTCCTCCCTGAATTCCTGCTCTCTCCCTCTTCTGACCACACATGGTGACACATCTGTCCCTCAGTTGACCTGATTACTACACTCCTGTATTTTAGCTATGTCATCTTACCAAACAGATTAGGGGATTTTTGAGTGGCAGTGTGAATTTTATTCATTATGATAGTGCCTAATATCATCTTTTGCCCATGCCTGGGATTTAATCAATGTGAGTTGGAAAAATATCAAAGGAGAAAGGTTCAGAGTTTTTGGGCCACCATCACTCTCAGATGTGTGGACATGTGTCCTATCCAAACATATGTCTCTTTTTCAACCTACTGCTCAGATTAATGAGTTTTTATAGGGTTTCTAGATAGGGAAGCTTTTGGAATAAAGACACGCTCCCACACACGCACTCTCATATGAATGACTAAATAATCTCAAACTTTATTATTTGTATAAACCCAAGGAATATGCTGAAACTTCAGGTATTTCTGGAAAGTGGGAAACCTTGTCATTCTAAGGCAGTCCATGGCTTATTTTTGTCACTTTCCCCCCCAATGTGTTCACGAAGACAGGGACCCACAGCTATTTCTCTGGCAGGATGAAAGGTTTCCACAGAAGCCCTCTATATTGTGGTAATTCCTTCTTTTTCTACACAGAGATCTTTTCTTTTTCTCCCCGCATTCCCATCAGAATGTCCACGCTCTGGAGGGACTTCACAGCTGTGCTGCCCGTGAACACAGTTCACGCTCAGTTCATGCTCAGTTTTCTCAGAAGCGTTTCCTCCGAGGTCTTCATAAAAACTCTGTGGAGGCTGTGGTACTTTGCTCATGTTTGGAAGGTGTCTGTCACGTTGGAGCGTATGTGACAGAGAGTCCCGCAGACCTCAGAGCCTGGGGCTCTGGAGACACTTCGCCTCCTTTACTAACATCAAAGGCCTCGGCACCAGCGTCTCCTCATGAGGGTTTTCATTTGTTGTTTCTTCTCAGAGGCTGGTCAGAGGCCCTGTCAGCTCTGCCCCCATCCTGACAGTAGTTGAAGAAATCCTCTTCTGTTTCACTTTTGAAACGAAGGTTGGTATTTCAGCTGAGACTGAGAAGGGCTATCTGTGGTAAAAGTCACTTCTCTACAGACATGGAAAAAGGCACTGCAAGAAGAGCTCTAGCAATAATACCTCTTCAATCATGGCGTCAGATAGCGCTGATTTGGACCTCGCTTGACCTTGTGAGGCTGGCCAGAGGCCAAGTGCACCTGGGCTCCCTCTCAACCCAGACAGACTTGCATTTCATTCATGAGAACTCTTAAGTATGTCCTGCTACAAGATAGTATGAAAAGTCTCCATTCTAGATAGCAATAGGCTCTCTGGGAAACATTTGTCTGAGGAGGTTCTAAGGGCTCTGCTTAAGTTTCCTGAGGCCCAGACTCCAAGTGGAGGGGCCACGGTGCCCAGACTTTCATTTTGGGTGAGAGGACATGTAGAGGACCGAGGTGGCATCATGCACTCACTGATTAGCACTTTTCTGACTGGGGAATGACCAACCGCAAGGACGGGGCTATCCAGGCAGACAGAACTTACAGAGCAGGCCACTTCCAATCTGACTCAATGGTATAAGACACAAGCAAATGCACAGAATTTCTTGCCTGCTGATGCTCATTTATTTACATATCCCTTCTCTGCCCTGTCCCCTCAGCGACCACATTGGGCTTGTCTGGAGATTTGCAAGACAGGGGTAAAGAGATATTTGGGATGGTTTAGTTAATGTGACGTGAAAGAAATGAACTATATGGCACACCAAAATCTTTTTTTTTAATCAAACAACCAGTATCAGTACAGTGATTAGTTTGAAAATTCCCATTAGCTCACTTTTGAGCTAATGGTTTTACTAATGGCAGGATTTAAGAATGGTAACCTCTGTCTCCTTGAATACATGCTTTCAGCTGCTGAACTATCAAGTGAATTTCTACAGAGCATATTGTGAGGTCGTTTTTTAAAACATGATGTTCTGTAAGATAAACAGAGATCTGACCTTTACACCAGCGAGGCTGGATTGAACTCTTTGTCAGGGAATGGTTAAGGGGAACTTTTTGAAAATGTACCCCCTCCCCCATGGGAAGAGGGAAAGAAAATTTTGCTCACCAGGTTGGCCTCCTGGAGACATGTTCATTAAAAATAATTATTTATTTATAAAATATGAATGTTAATAGCTTTATTCCTAACAGGCAAAAACTGGAAATGGAATCTATCAACAGGTAAATATATAGATAATTTTTAGTGGAACTGTTACAATCAGATCCACATTGGAGCTACTCAGTGATAATAAGAAATGAACTACTAGTACGCATCCACCTGCAGACATTTCAAAATCTTTTCTTTTTTCAGAGCAATGTCCTCTGCTTTTATCTATCTATCTATCTATCATCTATCTATCTATCTATCTATCTATCTATTTAAAAGTACCCTCCAAGCCCACCCAAGGCAGAGCCCAACACAGAGCCTGAACTCACTACCTTGAGGTCAAGACCTGAACTTAGATCAAGAGTTGTTCACTTAACCAACTGAGACACCCAGGTGCCCCCATATGCTCACTGATTCAGTGCAAAGCCACGAAGGGTGCCCCAATCCCAGAGAGGACCACACTAATGAGGTGAGGCCAGTAAGACCTGTCTTGAGATTTTTAGCCTGTCATGGTTGTATGTGAAATAGGGAGGGGGCATCTCCACGCCACCACCCTGCTTTGTTTAGCCAACCAATCGCTAATGTTTATTGGTCATATCCCTTCTGGCAAGTATTGAGCCAGGCCCTGGGGGCACAAAGATGATTAATGGATGAGAAACTACTTCAGGGAGTTTATAGTTCCTCCAGGTTAGCCAAGATGGCTGTCCCTCTCAACTAACTGGACATCAGCGAATGACACTGGAGTGGGCATTCCACTCTCAGACATATAGGAGCTGCTTAACTGACAACGTAGAAGCACAGAATTTTATAACATTGAGGGACCTTAGAGATCTTTTAGCAAATTAATATAAAATTAAAAGATTATTATAGTTTCTTATAAACTGTCCAGACCTGAACAAACATTATTATCTGGTCTAAGAGTCTCAGTTTACAAAGGAGAAATCTGACACAAATCTGAGCAATCATCCCTAAAAGCTGTGTCATTACATGTGTTGTGTAATAGTTATAACTCACATTTTATGTTTGTTTCAGATTCAAAACTAATGTCTTACTTGGTGGGTGGAGGGAGGTGGAGGAGGGGTAAGCTAGATGGGGGATGGGCACTTGTTGGGATGAGCACTGGGTGTTGTATGTAAGTGATGAATCACTGGGTTCTACTCCTGAAACCAATATTACACTGTATATCAACTAATGGGAATTTAAATAAAAATTTGAAAAGGAAAAAAACTCTATGTTATAAGTAACAGATACATAATTGTGATAGGGAGGAAATGAGACTAAGGAAATATTAAAAGGCAATTTTGAAATTTAAAAAACTGTTAATTTTTGAGAGAGAGAGACAGAGCATGAATGGGGGAGGAGCAGAGAGAGAGAGAAACATAGAATCCAAAGCAGGCTCCAAGCTCTGAGCTGTCAGCACAGAACCCAAAGTGGGGCTTGAACTCATCAGCTATGAAATCATGACCTGAGCTGAAGTCGGATGCTTAACCGACTGAGCCACCCAAGCACCCCTTAAAATGCAAGTTTTTTTCTCCATATCTGAAGTATAACTATTGAGAATAATCTAAAAGCAAAAAAAAAAAAAAAAAAGATCAAGCACTTGTAAGTAAGGGCTTAGGTAATAATTAATTAATTACTCAATGGTTTAGTTGCATTTTACAGACTATGGGTGGTAGGCAGGATCCTAAGACACTCCCCTCCTCCCAGGGCTCCCCACGTTAATCCCTGCAGGTGTCTGCCTTTGTGCTAACTTCTAGCATGGCTCAGGGGAAGCACAAACATCTTATGGAATCCTGAGGAATGTAATTAAAAGTTCTGTTGATAAATCCTTTATTGACGTTGAGTAAATGATTACAGTACTACATGCCGCTTCATTCTCTAATAGCTCATTATGATCATCAGAGAGGACATCGGCAATTTGTCAACAGCCTCTGGAAATCAAGTGACAAGTTATCTTCATTTTACAGTGTTGCCAAATGTTAGGTATCTCCTCCCAGGTGGGGGTCCATCATCAACTCATCACGCCAAAGGGACAATTCGCAGAGGTGGCTCAGAGACTTGGAAGACAAGCGAAAGTCAACGGAGAATGACAGCAATCCCACCAAGGACAGTGACCCTGACACTTAAACACCAGAGGCTGTGTGGAATTTCTTTGTGTCTTTCTAGTGAACAAAAGAAGTCTTATTTTAAAACCAAGTGTGGAATTGGCCTATCATCACGCTGGCTGCCTGACACTGCATCTTTGGGACACGTTGGCACCTCTTGTCCATGAGTCACAATGTTGGTCATGGATCAGACTCAACATAGGATCTCCGAAGCAATGAATGGATTGTAGGTTTGTAACTGCTTTATGACTTCTCAGTGCTTTTGTTCATGATTACCTCATTTAATCACCTAGTCCTCACCACTCTGGAGGGTTAAAACATAATGTCCTCATTTTATAGGAAAAGAAACTAAGATTTGGGAATGTGGAAGGGCCACATTCTCATTTCTTTCTTTTCTTTTTTTTTTAAATGTTTCCTTTTGAGAGAGAGAGAGAGAGAGAGAGAGAGAGAGAGATCAAGCGAGCATGGGTACATGAGCAGGAGAGGGGTAGAGAGAGACACACATATAATCAGAAGCAAGTTCCAGGCTCTGAGCTGTCAGCACAGAGCCCGATGTGGGGCTCGTACTCATGAACTGCAAGATCATGGTCAGAGCCCAAGTCGGACGCTGAATTGACTGAGCCACCCAGGTGCCCTCTCATTTCTAATCAGAGGTTCCGTTTCCTGAACATCCCCAGGTGTTGCTGTCAGCGGGTACTTTACACATGTTCTGTCACCTAATTTGTTCCTTATTATCCCCCCACAACATGACCTTTTTATCTCCATGTTTCAGATGAAAGGCTCAATGAAGTTATATAATTCTATCGAGTCACACGGGCCAGGACTGGCCACCCTGGTCCTCAATCGCAGGTCTCTCTGCTCAAGAGCATGTGATCTACCTGCCATAACCCAGCTGCCCTTCTGACTAGAGCACAAGGCTATTGCTATTTTCATTTTTAAAACTCTGACAGGCACAAAGCACTGATTGAGGCAGAATTAAAGTGATGTTAGCTCAGGGGAGGAGTCTTCATTTTTGACAGTAAAAAAATGTATGCTTTGGAGCAATATTATGCCGTCCGGTTGAATTGAACTCTGTGGAATGGAGTTCAATAGGCTTTGATGATTGCCTATTTTGTACAAGTTCTGTGTGGTACCTGATGTCCTTCCCCCGCTTCTTCCCTAGAAACAGAGTCCCAGTTTTGTGGAGGACAGCATGTGTTTAGGTAAAAGTTGACATTTCCTGTCTTTTTTTCCAAATAGGCAGTCATGTGAATACCTTCTCACATTCTGGATGGGCCTCCAGGAAAGCTCTTTGAAGGGTCCTTTTGTCCTTACCCTACCTTCTGATTGGAAAGTGGGCATGCTGCCTGGAGCTCTGGTAGCCGTCTCGAATCACAAGACATGCTTGAGAATGAAAGCCAAATTCAAGGATGATGGTGAAGAAAGCTGTAAGGAGCCCAGACCCCTGGTGACAGGGCGAGGCAGCCAGGGCAGCCTTGGGCTACTCTGGAATAACCATGTGAAAGAAATAAACTTTTATCTTGTTTAAGCTGCTACTTTCTTCTGGTCTCTGAATACAATTTCTAGCTGGTGGATTCCAGGAGAGCTGAATAAACTACACTTATTGGCTTCTAGGAAAGACCAATGTAAAATTCAGTAGAGTATGGTCTGAACATGATTTGATCCCACAGAAATAAAAACCCAGTGGGGAAGCATCCCCGGTGAAGAAGAAACTAATTCTGCTAAAAGGAGGGTCTCCAGATAGGCTTCTTACCCCTCAAATGAAGGGAGATAAGAAGTAGAAGAGAAAATTCAGGAAGCAAAAGCCTAGAGACTGATAAGCCAAGTTGAAGTCATAGCATTGCTATTTCAGAAATGATTTGTTTGCAGTTCAGCACAGCATTGACCATCAGTTGGGAATTGGCTCTTACAGACCCAAATCTAAACCACATAGCAAGTTCTGGTGTGTCATCTGAGATGTTGTCTACTGGATCATTCACGTTCCTTTCTTCAAACATGTCACTTTGAGTGGCAATATTTTGAGCTGTAGAAAGAGTAGTTCACCTTTATGCATTTGGCTGTATTTGCAGAGAGATGGTTTTCATAAGGTTCACAGTTTTGGGTCTGGGTTACAAAGGGGTCTCTGAGTGGGAGGTGAGAGGAGAAATATCACTTGTATGGTTATGGGATGCTGTATGGACCGCATGTCTGTGTTTCCTTGAAATTCATGTATTGGAGCCATAACCTTCAATGTGAAAGTATAAAGAGATGGGTCATTTGGGAAATAATTAGGTGTGGATGAACTCACCAGGCTGGAGTTCTCCTCATGGGATTAACAGCCTTCTAATAAGAGACCAGAAAGCTGGCTCTCTGTCTCTCCCCCTTGTGAGCAAGAAGGTTCACTGTCTGCAAGCTAGGAGGGAGTTCCCACTAGAACCTGACCATACTGGAGCTCTGATCTCACTTCCAGCCTCCAGAACTGTGAGGAATACATGTCTGTTGTTTAACCCGTCCCAACCTACCCAGACTATGGTATTATTATTATTATTTTTTATGCAGCCCAAGCTGACTGAGACAGATGCATTTTATAGTCACTACGTGTGGCAGGGGGATTCCCCAACAATTGCATTCTGGGGCTCATGCTGGAGGGTGGGAGACAAAAGGCGCAGGATGCAGAAGGATGAAGAAATGAGATTTCAAACCCAGTGGCTAACGAAACCTGGGGTATTCCAAAAGCTGATGGCAAGTTCCAGATCTCTCCTTTGGCTGTCCATAAAGTGTCTCTGTGATTCTCCCCTTCCCTCAGCCTCCCTCACAGGTAGACTGTGTGACCTATGTGACCAGCCAGCCCTTTCTCTCCCATCATGGCAATACTAGATCGTGTGTTCCACGTGATGTGACTATAGGTGGGAGCAACCTGGAGCCCCACGTCACCACCTGGAGAAGGTCCTTACAGATGACATGCTCTCAAAGTGTATCATTGGGAGAGAAAGAGATAAGCCTTGGTTGTATGAGAATATTGGAACTTGGGAATTATTGGTGTTGTCAGTTTGCATTACTTACTCTGACTCTGATATTATTGCTTAGCAAGGGAAATCAGTATTACTCCTTCATCAAATAAGAGAGAGCCCCAGAGTTTTACCTACAATATGGGAATAATACTTGCACCTACTTCTTAGGGTGTGTTTTGCAAAATGTAGTCACAGACCTCCTGTATCAGAAATACCTTACAGCACTGTTAAATTGCCAGTCATTGGGTGGTACCCACCCAGACTCCACTAAACCCAAATATTTGCAGGGGGAGGGGAGGTTTGGAAGTCTGTATTTTAAACAAGCTCTCCAGGTAGTTCCAAACCTTACTGAATTTTGACAAAGACTATTCTTAGGGGTTGTGGGGATGAGATTAGGTAATATGAACAAATGCACAGCATCGCATCTGATACATGGGAAGTACTCAATAAGTGGGAGCAATTATGCTCATTATTGGAAAACACTATGGTATCCGACTACTTTACCTAGGGAAGCTGGGCAAGTACATAAAGGATCGAAAGAGAGAAGGCTTTGCTCTTTGTCAGACTCATCACTTTGGCCTCCAATGAAGCTACAAGAGCAGGCATACCAAACATAACCCGATTTGACTTAAATGGAGGGTTGAGGCACATCGCTGTGATGTGGTGCATATTCAGCAACAAAATAACAACCTGAAAACAGATGAAGGAGTAGGTCATTTGCCTATCAGCAGAATCCCTCAAGACCCCCAGGCTTTAGGAAGGTGAATTTTTAAGCGTTGATGGAGGTTCGTTAATGAGCGTACAAAAAGGCTGTTGCACGGCGACCATCATGCCTGAAGCTCTGTTGAGAAATTATTGACAGCTATATTGCTTATTCCTGTAGTGGTCAGGAAATGAAATGCCTTTGTCTAATCAAGTAATTGCATTAAGGAGCTACTGGGAACCCTTGGTTGCTTTTCTGGAACAGGCAAGAAGTCAACTGTACTCCAACCAGGTTAACTGTCAAGAGGAGTTTGGCTCAAATTTCTTTTAGTTCAAACAACGTATTTTTTCCCTCATGCATATGCAAGGCAAGTATAAAAATGAAGTCAACTCATTGTCAAAACAGAGCAGGACATTTGTAACAAGCCCTGTGTTTCTGAAACGGAGCTCAGCAAAAGAGGTATTTTTGTTTTCTCCTTTTTGGAGGGGTCCAGGGTATGGTTTGGACACAGTATGAAGACCTGCAATGAGTAACGACAGAACCAGAATGAGAAGGTTCTCCAGTGACTTACGACAGGCCGCTCTGCACCCAGACGAACTGCAGGGCGGGTCCTGTACATTGTGCTAGAATCCAAGCAGAGCGAGACATTTTCTAGCCAAGGCAGTTGCCACTGGTGGCATTTTCCTGAAGACACGAAGTCCAAAGAGTTTCTCATTTGAAAGATCCAATGGGGGAAAATTATGAGCACCCAAAAACAGTAATAGAAGTAGACAGAGACATTGTTGGTTTTGTTGAAGTTGTTATTATGTGATCTCAAGCCTGTGGGTTTTCTCTTTCATGTCTACACCTTCATAAAGATACAGCTACTAAGGGGAAGCACAGTCACTAGGGTCACTTTGTCCACATGATGTCAAATTCTTGGCCAGTCCTGTTTGTCACTGAATTGTTGACAGTGGGTATTGCTTGAACATTACACGCTAGACATAACGTGCTGAGTTTGTGTGTTCTTCCACCAGGAAAGGTGGCTGCCTCTCACAGGCTGTGGTTCAAAGGCCCTGGACACTGAGCAAGGTGGGTCCGAATCGCTAGGACTTGGCCTCACTTTCCCACATTTCTCCTCCCTATTGCCTACCAGCAGAATCCCTCCCATCTACACAGTCACATGCAGGGTGTATTTCTACAGTGTATACATCAATCCTCCAAGTTTATAAAATTACTTCCATTTGTAAGGTCAACTTGCTCTTTTCCCTCAGCTTTGAATTTTCCTCTGAGGCTTGCTTCGAAGAATGGGCTCAGAATCAACGCAAGCCTTCCACGCGGCAGGAAGCAGGTTCCTGGGTATGGCATGGGGCGCAACGTAGGCACCCATGTTGTTCCTGTTTGAGATAATGGTGTCTACAAAAGGATGCCAGGGAAACTGACGCCATAAAGAAGCTGGCCATCATGCATCTGAGCTTTGTGACATTCTGCTCTGTCTGACCTTTGCCCAGGTCACCTGCTCAGTGTCTCACAGCATCCAGGTGCCACACAGGGAGAAAAATGCTGACTTGGCCAACACAGGTGTTACAAGTGTTTGCTAATATTTGCTGCCTGCTTTGAAGATGAAAAGTATCATGGGGCACTAAGTGCAATAATTATTCATTGTAAAACCTCACAAAACTCCCTGGAAAATTAGTGACAAGTGGGAAGGAAGTATAAATGTTTGTGACAGGAATCCAGGAGCCAGGGTGGCTGTGAAATGTCAGGAGCATCCTTCCCAGGGGGCAAACCAGGAGCTCACTTGTCTTGGGAGAGTCGATGCCCCCTGGAGTTAAAGTAGTGATGTAGGGGCGTGTGAGAGGAGAAGTCCTCTGTCTTCTTAAGCACCCCTGGGACTCTGGGCTGAGCATGCCTTTGTCCCTTTTCCTTCCTGAGAGGAAGTCTGTCTGGAGCACGGTGCCATTACATGGGTGCTATGAAAGGGACACCCCATTTGGGCTTTGGGCTGGGTTTCATCTTTTTTCTATTACCTGGAAGTGATAGGGCAATAGACCCTTCGATTGTTCAGATAATCACACATTCTAGAATAGTCACGCTATGCAGAATGAGGCATGCTTCCTTTGGCTATTTGATCACATTTACAAACGAGCTTTGCCTTCTCAGATGTCTTTAACCTTTTCTGGGCCATCTGGAGACAACAGGCTGACGGTGTGTCTGGCTAAGCGCAAGTGTAGTATGGACCAATGATGTTAAGTTCCTTTCTGGCTTTAAAGACTCAGTGTCCTTTGAGCTAGGTCCAGAATGGTATCATCAGGGCAAGGGGCCAAACCAAACCAAACCAAACCAAACAAAAAACCAGAGAAACTACTGGCCATGTGCCCCTGAACAAGTTACTTAACCTCTCTGTGCTTCAGGTTGGGCACCATAAGTACCTTCCAAGGTTCTGAGGATTACATAAATTAATATCAGTAAAGCACTTAGAACACATGGTAAATGCTGTGTGGATGTTTATTAATAAATATAAAAGAAACTAATCTATGAATTCCTTAGGTAGCTAGAGAGGGACAGAGTGAGCTGAAGGCCATAAATCCATTAAAAATAAGACCTGAAGAGAGAAGATAAAGAAGCCTTCATGAATGGAATGAGGGGGACAAGTGTTCAGAAAAACTGAGGAGGTGAAGTTAATCTCTTCACAAGCATGAGAGCCAGTGAGAGAATAAACTCAGCTGAGGCCTGGAGGCAGAGAAGAGGACAAATGTCAAGGGCAATGAGTGGCACGAGGTTTCCACTAGAGCTGAGAAGACAACACTTCCAGGTGGCACTCCCAGCCAGGTGCCCACTGGTCATAAGCAGAAGAGCAGCGACTGAGAGGATACAGTCATGCAGGTGGGCATCCTACTAATTGTGTAAGGAGATCACTCTGAACTAGAGGGTTCAACCAAGTGGGCACAAAGATGGGCCAGCAAGTGTGATTAGGTATCAAAGGACCTGGTGGGAAACATGGTTGTGGTGGGAGAGAGTCAGGACACACAAGGAGGTCAGCAAGCATGGGAACACAGAGCAAAACAGACCAGAACACAGGCCTCAGGCCTCAGGCAAAAACACAGAAGGCAGGGTCAGGAACAGATTGGGTGTGTCAGGCACAAGGGAGAAGCTTGGGACACAATCTTGGATCTCCAGGAGTAGAGCTGTTCTGTTCATGGAACATGAAACCAAGTGCTCACCGAATTCACTTTCTGCTCTTCCTGGGTCCATGACCAGAGGAATGTCCTAGCCTCCCTGGTGGTTGGAAGCTCACTTGTGACTCAGTCTGAGAAATGGAATGTGAAGGGAAGTGCTAGGCCTCGTTCCAGGCCTGGCCCCAGAGCCTCTCCTGCACGTGACTCCATACCCTCTCCCTCTTGCCAGCTAGGTGTGGACCAGCATCAAGACCTTGCAAGATGGCAAAGCCTTAGGGTAGGAGGAGACTGGGTCACCAAACCAGGTCAGGAATGCCTATTTCAGACTTCATTAAGATAATAGATTTGTGAGTTGTTATTATATTAGCTGTTGTTATCTAAACCATTAAATTGAGACTCCCATGAGTAAAATTAATCTAAGGTCAAGGTCCAAGACACCCTTGAGCAGCAATGGAATGCCTTTTTGTCCTCAGCCATTACCCTGGAAGGTGGCTGAGTTCTATGAAAATTTATGTCTCTTGATGGTGTATAATTTTTAAAAAATATTTATTTATTTTGAGAGAGAGAGAGAGAGAGAGAGCAGGCATACAAGGGGGTGGGGGAGAGCAGAAGAGAGAATCCCAAGCAGACTCCCTCCACACTGTCAGCACAGAGCCTGATGTGCCATGAGTTCATAAACTGAATCGAAATCAAGAGTCAGACACTTAACCTACTGAGCCACCCAGGCATCCTGACTGTGTGTAATTTTTAACCATAAGAGTCCCTTATGCTGTCGACCACGACCAGATGCCTAGGCATATCTTCTACAGGCACATTGTAGAAGGTGAAAGGAGCAATAATGAGTGATGTATGGATACAGGGGCATTATAAATGTCTCCCGGTGAGGGATGATGGGAAGATGAGAGAAAGGTGGGGGGATGTCCTGTGAAGGTCCTTTATGGCTGTGGAATCACATCATCAGCTAACTCTTTTCTGGATTGACAGACAACTACAGAGGAAAAATACTCTTATGGCGTAAGAAGCCAGAGCAGTCAGGAGAAGCCATTTGTTAATGACAGGATTTTTACCAAGCCTAATATGATTGAAGAAATGGGATATTCGTTTCCTAAATGTTTTGACTGACCACTTGAAAGAATGATAAACTGTGATGTATAAAGAAAAATATGTGTAACATTTCAGAGTTAGACTTCAAAATTGAGTGCTCCTGCTACCCTGAGCCTGGAACTTTCCTTGATGACTGTATTAGCAGGACAGAGGAGAATGACTTCAAAGCAAGCAGAGGTGTCTCCTATGTCTTACTAATAATGATATATAACCTTAATTGGCCTGCTGTCGTAGTTCCTAGAGTGAGCAATGATTTAGTCATGTCGCACACACAATATTCTTCCCCAAATAAACCTTTCTTGAGAAAAAGTGGGGAACAGCCATATTGGGTGATGCAGGGATTAGCTCCTTTCTCAGTAAATTATGTTTCTGAACCAGGGTGCTTCCCCAAGATGCATTCTTTTGAGCCTCAAAACTCTTTTCCAGTTTAATGGAAGCTCTATTTATGTGCTTTATTAATTTATAGATTCTTGATGTCTGAGAAGTTCATTGCACTTTTTGCTTCCACTAAACATTTAAAAACATTTAGAAAGAAGCTGTGTTTTGCCAAAGGCAAAGGGCTGAACACCCTCTAGTGACTTAAGAGTTTGCATAGGACTCAAAACAGGATGTTCTGTTTAACCAAAAGAAATTTCTTTCTCTACTTTTAATGCTCTGGTTAACTCTCCCCTTTTGATAGAACTTGAAAGAAATATCAGCAGATAGCCATTAAAGAAATGACTTACAGAAATCTGCAATAATGAGTTCGTTTCTCTTCTCTTTTCCTTTATGAATAGTTGAGATTTCTCAACCACTGTTGCTATTGTTGGTGTTGTTTGTATGCTTATTTTTTTCCTGCTCTGCTTGGTGTTTTGAGGCTGTGCTTGGGTTCAGACAATTAAGCCAAAGGATCTTGACCAAACAACTCAAATCTAGACTTAAGAAGCAAATAACTTTTTACTTCCTCATCCACAGACACACACACATTCTCACTGCTGCCATTTTGCAAAGTGTAACGAGGACAGGGGACAGGGTGCTTTTTCTGAGAAACAAATGAGTAATTGACTCACAGTTGTCATTTCCTGACAACCTCAGAGGGCCTGGCAGTGGAGAAAGAATTTGAATATAAGTTCTCATACTTTGCCAGTCAAAACGCATGCCTGCCCTATTGTCCTCCTAAGGGAGCCCACGCAAACAGAGGAAAGGAATAAAAGTCATGACAACACCAGCTCTTGGCTCTCCATATTTTGGAGATGCTCCCATGGCAATGCAGATGTGCAGTCAAGGTTGAGGGCCTCAGTCACAGAGCATTGGTGTCTAGGTTGGGCTGTGATTCCGTCGAGGGCAGCTCCATGATGTAGGGATATTCAGAGCTGCACACTTGGCTCCTAGGTAGAGTGGAAGAGGCACTCACTAAGTGTCCACATGGAAGACACACATTCCTCCAGCCCCAGCACTCTGGAGCATGCATGACTTTCCCGGACAGCAGTGGTTTTTCAAACTCCAGTAGAGCAGAGACATTGGCGTAAGACCTGGGGAGCTGCTCGGTGAGGACAGAAAAGCCTGGAATGGAGCTGGTCTCTCATCCAGCTTGGCCACAGACTAGCTCAGTATCAGTACTTTTCCTGGGCCACAACATCCTCAGATATGTGAGCTGGTTGCAATAAGATGGTCTCTGAGGCCCTTAGTACCACTAAAAACCCATCGCTCCATTTGCTCAAATGCCAGCCCCGTCAACCAGAAGGAAGGGTGGAAAGAAAGACCTGAAATAGGGGAATTTTGACAATAGGGGTGTCCCTTGATTTTCTTCCTGCATGATGTGCTGTTTAAGGTCCAGACCACACCCAAGAAATATTACAGTGAGGCAGATCTGAGGGCCAGACAAGATGTGGATTATGACAGTGGGTCATGGGACATTGTTTAGCACTGCTGTTCCTGTCACAATGCTAGAACAGGGAGACTTTGCACACAGCGGATGCAGAGAGCAGATTCTTCAGTATGGGGGCTTCTGAGGGACTTGGCTGGGCTTCACTCTCAGAGCACTGAGCCTGGCACATCTCAGCAGGGCTCTTAGGCTCAGAATGTTCTAGAATCCTGCTTTTTTCAACTTCAAGTAAATGGAACTTATGGATGTGGATGGAAGACTGGGACTGGCATCCAACCAGCCATCCATTCGTTCATACATTCATTCCAGTTCCTACCCCTGTTCTCATAGAGCAGACTAGCGAGGCTCTGGCATGCTTGGCTTGATGCTGACCACAGGGGTTACACAGAGAACAACCAACTCACTTAACCAGGTGACTGGAACCATGATTCCTACATGAGCACCATGAAGTTGTTTTCCTCAAGAAGTGAAGACCTATGTAGGAAGTTTGTGTGCTCTATGGCATACAAGGGCATTTTTAATACCAACCCAGAAGTATAGTCACCCTTCTACACCCTGTCCTTCGTGTGCATGTCCCTCACAGCAAGGAGGGAGGAAACCAGCAGGCAAGGTAGGGAGAGAGCCAGCCATACTGCATTGTGTCTCAAAGGTCAACCAAGAGTAAGGAAAAGTTGCATGAAAGAAAAGAAAGCGGAGGTGGAAATTCAGCTTTCTGATCTGGCATCTGCCACCAACAAGTTTTGTGACCAGTGAGTCATGTCCCTTTCCCGGCTCAAGGTTCCTCATCTATGAATTGAATGCAAAATATTTCAAGTCTGTCTGGCTTCCTCTGAGGGCATGATGGATGGCTATAATGGCACCAACATCCAGGGTGCTTTTAGCACACACACACTGTCACCTGCTTGCACACATATGCTCATGCCCATATGCTTGTGCATATGCTCACCCACATATCCCCACTCACACACTTCTATGCTCAGGCAGCACCCACACACATCTACTCATGCGCACACACACACACACACACACACACACTCACACACATACACACTCTTTAAATGTACTCCGACATATGCTCCCACACTCTCTCATGCACATAGATCTGAGCATATATTCCACATTTCATCCATATTCCACACTTCATCTCAAAATTTTCAGAAAGCAGTAACAGACTGGTCAGAAAACGAAAATAAAAATCATCTGGAGGGTTTTTATGGGCTTCTGATGATCTCGCTGCCTCTGGTTTAGTTCCTTTTTCCACTGCGTAGTAACAGATACTTTGGTTTTTATGTTAGACACCTCTTTCAGGGAAACAAGGCATTAAGAGAAAAGAGCTAAAGCAAAGAAATGTGTAATAAATGAAAGAGGAGAGAAGCCCTCCACCCTGATCTGCGGAGGGCAGGGGGGGAGGAAGGATGTTTGGAGTGTTCTTTCAGAATATTTGTATAAAGAACTACATGTCCTTGTTTACTTTCTGTGGAGCCCCATTTCCTCCCTCGAATTCCTGGTGGTCATACTCACCAGCTATGGGGCTCTTCAGATGAAAATCTGAGACACAGAAAGCACAGACACACGCTAGGACAGGAGAATCCTGAGGGTCAAGTTCTCCTTCCTGAGATCTAGGGCACTTCCAGATCAAGTGTCTCCCGTGCTCCTCACCACTCTCTGTCCTGGCTCCAGAGCTGCAGAGAAAAGCTGGGAAGGACATTTCTGGAGGTCACACTTAGAAGCACCTGGACATCCTGGCGGGGGGGTGGTTACTGTTGAGGAAAGCCACACGGAAGGTGAGCATCCCCACCTGTGCACACCAGCAAAGGGATTGGCCGACTGCAACCCAGGGCACCATGTTGGAACTGTCTCCTCTACTGCATTTCCAATGTCTTCTGGAGAAAGGGGGTCTTGAGGTCTTGGTTTGGTTACAAAATGCTTTTCTACTGCAGATTCAATTTCACTGACAGACTCATGCAAATTGGACCAAGCACTGTTATGTAGAAACTGAGGCCTCAGGTGGTTAACTTGTCCAAGATCACACAGCAAGAAGTAGGAGAGCTTAAACTGGACTTTGCATTTCCTGTGCCCCAAACTAATCCCTTTATCACTATATCATGGATAAAAAATGATAATAAAATTATTGATAATGATGATGATATGTTATTTGTGAAGGGTATACCACGAATCTGCTGCCATTATAGGTGCATTATACGGGTCAGCTTCTTTAATCCTTACATTCCTATGAGGTGGTCACTTTCATCATCCTCAGTGAGCGGATGTAAAAATTGAGCTCCAAAGAGTCAACTAACTTGTCTGAAGACACCTGCCAATGAATGGAGAAGTGAACGCTTTGGCCTAATGACTCTGCTGACCAGAGGAAGGCCTGGGGTCACTCTCCCTTCCTGCCACGTTACAATGAACAACATTACATGCATTTCCCCCCTGTCCTGACATCCATAGAGAGCTTCACCCCACCAATCAATGGCTGCCCACGTTCTCCCCAAGGATCAGGTAATTGATCCAATTATGAGTTTGCTGCAAATGGAAATTAATGTCATTTGTCCTTCTATTTATTTTTGCTTTTCCCGCTGAAATTGCTATTATGGTTACATACGCCATAGAAGAATTGTGGTAATGTTGTTTCTAAATTAATTTCCACCTAAGAGTTTTCGATTTTCATTTTTCATGGCAATGGAGCCTGCAAATAAGGCAATTACGGTAAGTCGTTCTCGTCACATAAATGAGCCGATGGGGCCGAGCAATGATGGACCAGGAGCCTGAGCATAAGGAGGCATTTCAGAAAGAATTACTTAGACAATTAGCCTGTTTCTTCAGGAATGGGGAAAAAATATTAGGGATAAAATTAAAACAACTCCACAAACATGTATTTTTCACTGAGCTTTCGACTGGACTGGAGGCATAATTGGCCAACCCTCTCTCACCAGGCCACTTAGACTGTGCGCCTTGCAACCCCCCAGCCACTGTCATGAATGCATCAGCATTGGCATCAGCTGCGGTGGGGTGCTGACCTCCATCCCAGGAGCCCTGAACACCGGGTTCCAGTGTTGTTGCAAATCAGACCTTTTGTAGGTGTGCTGGAGGTGTGTAGAGTCATTTCTCATGTTACGTTCAAAAGGTCAAATTCAGTGTTTTAGATAAGAGGAGTCTCCAGGGGTGGTGAGTGATGCATAGTAGCATCAACTAGAATGACAAGGCATGGTGTGACCGTACCAGCTAAGGTGGCGGACTGATGCCAGCCAGCACCAGGATCCTCTGAGAACCCTAAATATTAGGTTGAAGAGCTGCCACGTGAAGACAGAACCCCATGCTACGTTTCCCTAGGGCTCTGGGCATTTGTCTCCAAGGAGCTTCCGTCCAAGAGACCTGCAATCCTCTGTGTCACATGACTGCTTGTTTCAGAGAAAAAGTCTCTATTCCATTTCAGGTCAAATCTGGTTTTGAAGCCTCCTAACTTGCAGGGGCTAAGTGTGCACAAGCTAGAGAGACGATCAGTGGACGTCTTCCTTCGACCCACACCCTCTTTCCCCAGTGCCTTCAAGTCTGAAAAAGAATACTGATCAGCATTTCTGAGCTGCTGAGTTTCTCTCTCCAGCTCGAGCCCCTGGACATAGCTCTCTGTAGGCTCCTCTGGGTCCAGAATGTCCTCAGGACACAGGCTGTGGAGCCACTCAGATCTAAGTCTGCGCCCTGGCTTGGCTGAGTCTGTATAGGCGAGTTGGTTCTAAGCTGTCTGTGGGGCTCTGGTGCTGGCTCACTGCTCTGGTCTGGTGATTCTTCCAAAGCAGTGTGTTCCTCAGCAGAGGCGCTGAGACCGGCCAGGAAGTGTGGTATAATCCCAAGGGATGCTGGGAAACTTTCAACATTTAGGTCCTAGATGTAGGGGTGCTTTGGTATGACCCTCCAAAGAGTCTGAATTTGGGACAGGACCCTCAGAGAGCAGTGGCTTAGAGAGACATTAGTTGTAGACCTCCCAGGGGAAGGAGGTGACTTCGCTACCATTGATGAGACTGACTCTCCACATCCTCATAGAAGCAAGTCCTTTTTTAAAAAGTTTATTTATTTATTTTGAGAGAGACAGCGACAGAGACAGAGGGAAGGAGAATCACATGAGGGTTCTGCACCATCAGTGAGGAGCCTGATCCAGGTCTCAAACTCATGAACAGTGAAATTATGACCTAGGTTGAAATCAAGAGTTGGATGCTTAATGGAATTAACCACCCAGGTGTGCCTTGTTTTTTTTTTTTTGTTGTTTTTGTTTTTTTTTTTTTAGAGAGAGAGAGAGAGAGAGAGTGGAGAGGGGCAGAGGGAGAATCCTAAGCAGGCTCTATGCTCAGCATGGAGCCCAGTGTGGGACTCGATCCCAGGACCCTGGGATCATGACCTGAGCTGAAATCAACAGTTGGACACTTAACCAACTGAGCCACCCAGGTGCCCCCAAATCCTTTCTTAATCTCACTTTCTCTTCAAGAGGCCTCCCTGTGACTCCTTTTTCAATTCAAGACTAAAACTGTCTAGAATGTTCTTCTCTCCTAGTCCAGCTGACAATATTGGGATGGAACAGCAGAGGAGGACTGACAAAGTGTGGCTTGCTCCCAGGCACTCCCTCTGCAAACCCCAGGACCCCCCTGGAACACTCCAACACTATAGACTGCCTATGAAGCACCTACCACAGCAAGCAGATGCTCTGACCTGTGGCAAACTTGAGGGACTCACCTGAGAGTGAGCAACTGCCCTTTGTGATTTGAAAAGGTGACACTGACAGAAAGCTTTGTCATTTCTCAAACTGTGTGCCCTCCTTGGTCAGTGCCACACTCCTGTCCATCAGAAAAATGGGTCTACATCTAGCTCAAACGATTCAGTAATCACACAGGCGACTCTGCAGTTGGCCTGGAGCGGTGAACCCGAGCAGGAAAAGCTTTCTCTCCCTGTTTAGAGACTGTGAGGCAGGGAAGTCTAAGTCAGACATTTCATACGACAGTCTCCTGTCTGAGGAGGGGGTCAGTTCCCCTTGATCTCTTGTGCCCTTTGAAGTCGAAGCCTCTGGCTGCTTAACGCCCTAAACCAGAGAGACTACCATGAATTCCTTTTACATTAAACAAATCCAAGTCTGGAAAGGCAGTAATATTTCTAAACAAGTCAACCCAGCCATGATTTGGGCTTTTGCAGAGTTCAAGATGGTTATCCAGGACCGTTGCTAATGGAACAAAAATCAAACATGCATCTAGCAAGGAGCTGACGGAGGTGACAGGCGACCCTCTGACAGGTTTGCTAGCCAGAAACCCACCTCCTCTTCCAATCCATTGTACTCACAAGGCCGGCTGTCTGCCTCAGGAACTGAGAAACAAAGAGGGAGGGAGACGGGAGAGAGGGAGGGCAAAAAAGGAAGAAAAGATGAAACGTGGAGAAATGGCAAAAAGGAAATGAAAAGAACTTTACTGCTCAGTTTCTTCTCTTGCCTGACCCAATTATCAGATTTTGCATTTAAGTTTAAGACAGTAGATCAAACAGCCAGAGTCACTTTGTACTTCTGCCAGGGGGCCATATGATATCTCTCAGTGGCTCTCCTGCATGCCAGAAATAAGGAACCCTGCCTCTCAGCCGGGCTTGCATATGGCTCAATGTGCAAAAAATAGCAAAATTCATAAGTGCCTGTGCTCAGGGGGCGATGTGCAGGATTTACAGCACTTTATCAATTAAAGGGGAAAAGGCAAAGCACAATCTAATTATAACTTTCCCCAAGTAAGGAGCGAGAGAAGGACAAAAGTCTCGTGTCACGCTTGCTTTGCAAAACTGATCATCTTCAGGCCTGTTTTGATGTGATCCAGAACTTTTTCAGAGATATGGATCAGATCCGTTCTGGGGATTTGCACGCGGCTCATGGCCCCGTGTGTGTCCTCTGTGGACAGGAAGGCCTGAGTACCAGCCGTGAACTTGTAGGAGCCGCTCTAGCTCACCTCCTGAGAGTGGACACTTTAATATGCATGGAGATAGTGCATGTGCGCTATGAGAGGTATTTAAGTGGTTTTCGTGCCCTTGGACAGGGCTCTGGCTTTGTGTAGTCACGTGAAATAGAAGCTTTGGAAAGGTTACTTCTCACTTCCGAGAATGGTGATAAACACTGAGGAACCATGACTTACATTCCAGGGCTTGGAGTTTGCAAGGACACGGCATGGAAGGGTGTTCTGCCCTTTGCGGTAACAAGTTTGGGAAGCCCCGTGGATGACCTCTGCTCCAGCGATGACAGTGGAATTAGGTTGGGCACAGCGGCAACTCACTTTGCCAAATTAAATTAGCTAATCTCCTTCAGAGATTTTTCAAATCCAGACCTTTCTCTGGGAGAAGACAAGGTGGAAGGCGGAACAGAGAAATTAAGTGTTTTGCTCTGATCCTGGATGGCTGGGTGTTTAAAGCTTGGCCTCCAAAGTCACTTCCTCTGCTGGCTTTTTCATCTCCCACTTCCCTTCAACCTCGGGGATGGGATCACTTCCTACTTGGTCCCCATACGAGGCCCTGAAGTGGGTCAGAGGTCCTGTTAGGCTCTGCTACAGCTACTCACTTATATGTCTAAGTTTTTATATCTGTGAGCTCATTAATCTTCACAGGGACCCTGTGAGGTAGACACCAGTATTATGCCCATTTTACAGACTGTTAAAAACCCAAAAGCACACTAATGAGACCCACGGGCTCACGTAGCAACAAGTGACCAATTGGGAATCAGGGTGAAGCGTATACAGAAGTTCTTTGTATTTGGTCTTGCAACTTTTCTGTATGCTCAACTCATTTCAAAATAACAAGTGAAAAAAAAAGGTTTCAGGAGTTAGGTAATTGTGGATTTCAGTACTGGCTTGGCTACTTACTAGTTGTTTGAAACTAAGAGTTTTACATATTTTAGTCCATTTGCTCTTCATAATCCTATAAGGTGAGTTAGTTATTACATATTTATCTCAGCTGCACTCATGAGGAAACTGAGGCACAGAGAGGTTGAAGAAGATGTCGGGAAAAACTTGTGCTCATTCACAAAGCTTGACTTGACTTATTAACATTGTGTTAACCTCTCTAGAGCCCTGAAAATTTTGTGCAACATACAGCAGGTTCCAATCAAGGCTCTGACCTCAAAAGATGTGGCATGTAACTGGAAATTCCTTAGCTCTTCTTAATTAGTTTCTAGATAATGTATCAATATGGGGGAATCCATATTGGAATCCATTTTGGAACTGTGTTGCTTTTATCCTTCCTTATAATCATTACAGATTAAAGAATAATTCTCTTTACCTTATCATAAGAAAATATCATGATTTTGATCCCTTTAACACTCTCCAGGCACGTTTAAAATTTTTGTTATATTCCCTTCCTTCTACTCACCATCCATCTTTCCATCCATCCATCCATCCATCCATCCATCTATCCATCTACCAAACCACCCACCTGTTCATCCATCCATCCATCAATCCATGCATCATCTATCTACCCATCTACTCACTTGTGCATCCATTCATCCAACCATCTATCCATCCATCCATCCATGCGCCATCCATCTACCCCTCCATCCACCTATTTATCCATCCATCCATCCTCCATTATGTGTAGTATATGTACATTAACAAAGTCTTTGTGAAAAGAGAAGGTGCATATCCCATGTTTGCTGAGTGGAAGAAAGAGATTCTTGCATAACCATACCAGAAGCTAGGAAGCAGTCAGGTCAGTGAAAGGATGATAGACAGAGAGGTCAATTCCAGCAGTTCAGAGGAGGAAGAAATGATTCTTCTATGAGGCCCATGAATTGTAACAATCAAACCTCAAGTACCACATATTTCACAGAACAAAGCAAACGACATGTGTGGTTTGCCAGCTCCTTATAAAAGATTTCTGTGGCCTGTCTGGATGGAGCAGTGCATTGTGCTGATGTCTCTACTGGAAGAATGCTCTCTGGGACAGTTTTAATAACCCTTGTAGGATTATAACTGATCACTTAGAGACCATAATTTTTTAAATACAGTTAAGAAGAATTTCTCCTAAACACAAGAGGAGACCAACATTTCAGTTTATGTGGCATTTTTCTATCCAGTACCCAGACTTTTATACAGTTTATTCTATTCATTAGACACCTGAATTTTCTCTAGAAAAACTGGAGATCTCATTGCTCACTGCTCCAACTACAAGGCAATTATAAAATATTGAACCAGAGGGCCCAACAGTGACCTCTGGGGCCTGGAATTAATACTTTTCATGAAGGGAAATGTCCATTTGGATTCTGCCTCCATATCAATATTCTATAGCAAGACACCTTCCGATTTCATGGTAATTAAGTAAATAGAAGTTTTTACTGGGCCTCTGTGCCAAAGAAACTTTGAAAGTAAAAGCTGATTATAATTGCTGATCCCATTTAACCACTTGCTTATGATCTACTTAAAGAAATTTATAGTATGTATTGCCCTAAAAAAAAAAACCAAAAAAATCAAAAGTGAACCATGTTCCAAAAAAGTGTGAGCATATGCAATTTTTGTTTGGGGATTGGTGAAATGAGCAATATGTTACCATCTCTAAAGACATTTGCTATTTGATAGAACTCCATTGTGAGTCTTATCATGAAAGAAATGATCACCTTTGTGTTAATGTAAGGTTTATTTATTATAGACTATCTTATAGTGGAAAAGTGCAATGTGACTTTCTACTTTAAAAAGTAAGGTTTGTGCGGTGCTGGGGTGGCTCAGTCAGCTAAGCGTCTGACTTCAGCTCAGGTCATGATCGCATGGTTCATGAGTTCGAGCCCCATGTCAGCATCTGTGCTGACAGGTCAGAGACTGGTGCCTGCTTCCGATTCTGTATCTTCCTCTCTCTCTGTCCCTCCCCTGATCAGGCTCTATCTGCCTCTCTCAAAAAATGAATAAACATTAAAATAAAAAGTGGTTCAGGATTATGCATTGATCAGTGCTGCAGGGTGATGAGGAGTGTGCGCCCTTTGCTACAGTCATCATTTTCTAGGCATGCTGTCTTATGCTGCCCCACATTATCCAGTTTCATGTACAGAACATGGGGTCAAAACCCCTGGTGCTCCCTTTGAGCCTCTTCTTTGTCTCCATCTTGCCTCCTCAATGTCCTCGACCTACTATCTTTACATTAGTCACCTCCTGATTCATGCCTTCAGCATGGAGTTCCTTGAACTTCTAGACCAAATTCTGGAGAACCTTGAGAGTTCTACATGTATATTTTATGGGACCTTCAAAACCAATACACTTCAAACTGAGCCCATCGCTTGGATGGATTCCCTAGTTTACTAGAAGGCACCATATTTTAAGTCTTTTTTCCCTTCTAAGATCTGTCTCCTTGAGAGATTCTTTAGTTGTCAGTCCTGCTCCTTAACTCCTTAGGAGAGACTCCACCCTGGCCCCTGGCATCAGATCGCACAGGCGGGGAGGTGGGAGGGGGCTTTGATTGTCTCCCTGGCTGCACAGTAATCATGTCTAGATACATTTTTGTCTGTAGAAGTAGATGAATGAGGGAAAGTCAAGTTCTTGTAGTTTGCTGACTTCTGGGCCTGGATTGGACAAGTCATATCATTTCAACAAGACCTTCAGGAATTGCCTCACCAGGGGTGTGGGGGTTTGTGGGGATGCAGTGAGGTCAAGTGTGGGAAAGTTTTGTTTATAAATCTTACAGTATTCCATAGATAGAATCTATTTTTAAGATAATATAAGCCAGGCACCTGGGTGGCTCAGTTCATTAAACATCCGGCTTCAGTATGGGTTCATGGCATGGTGTGTGGGTTTGAGACCTGAGTCTGGCTCTGTGCTGGCAGCTCAGAGCCTGGAGCCTGCTTCCGATTCGGTGTCTCCCTTTCTCTCTGCTCCTCCCCCGCTCATACTCTGTCTCTCTCTGCCTTTCAAAAATAAATAAAATGTTTAAAATTTTTTTGAAAAAAAATTCACGTATGTTTAAAAAAAGGAACTATTTTCTCTTATTGCTAATCTGTAAAGTTTTGCATATATCGATGTAATATATGCTTTACTATGGATCCAATTCATTTTTCATGGGTTCATTACTATAATCCTCTTAGAAATCTCAAGAGCCTGTTTAATTTATCAAGGTAACTTCCTTCCTATCAAGGTGGTTTCCTTTGATGTCATGGAAAACATGCCTTGGAGCTCCTTCATTATCAGGCCCTGTTTCCAAATGTTGTCACCACCCAGGGCGAATGGCTTATCCCAACGCTGGTATCTTCTAAGGAGGCTTTGGTCTCTTTCTAAGGAAGGTAAGATTGACTTCATTCCTCTATGTTGAATATAACTCAGTTTGCCTTTATTATCTCAGTATTTCCAATAAACATGGAATTTTGGCCTGGATTATTCTAGAATTGCTTCAACAATCCTCTCGCTTCCACGCATGGATAGAGCATTAGACCACGTTTATCATCCCATCTCTTTTTTGATTCATTGCTTTTCAGAAATGTTCTGTTTTTGTACAAGCCAATTGCAAAGAGATGAACTGGTTGGCTATGTCTTACTGGTATGCTGGATGGTTTTCAGTCCCCTTAATGATCACACAAGCAGGATTACACAAAGCCTGGACCTTCTAGGGCAGCACAAGTAAGTGCCTCCATGCCAGCTAAAGACTTGCCCATGCTCTGCCAAGAAGCTTTTCTGAAACTAGGACAAGTTTTGCATGAAACCCCATTTTCAAACCGAAACCATGAAAAAAGATGGTGGTTCAGTGTGGTTTTTATACAAAACCAGGTGAAGCTTTGTGGTTCAGCCAAGGTTTGACTTGGAGCCAGATCGAGCTCACTGTGCTTCACTGGATCTTGTTTTATGTTTCATGTTCCATTTGGTTCTGTTTTCCAAACCTGAAATCTGGTTCAGATGAGGGGGTTCAGAATGAAGGTGGCATGAAATCTGGTGCAGCTGAAGACAGCAGTCACTCTATAAGAGCCAAACCCCTCTCCCGGGTTGCAGTCTGTTCCTGTTTTCTTTCAATATTCCTTCTCAAAAGGATCATCTGCACACTAACTAGTTCCCTGAGATTTTCTTTAAAGAAGCAGAATTATTAACACAGTAAAATTTAGCAAAGCCAATTTGGCTCTTGTTTTTGTTTGTTTTCCTAATAGATCCATGAGCAAATGTGTTTCTTTAGGTCAGCCATCGAAACTTTTGGAGAAAACATTTTAAGCAACAAATGATGACATTATGTATGTGTGGATTTATTCAGCAAGCTTTAAGCACCTACTCTGTGTTGGATATTTTAACTTACTAAATTCCCACAATACATCATACTAGTTTACAGATGAAGACACTAGCCTCAGAGGGATTGAGTAACCTGTCCATATACAAAAAGGGAAGGTGAGGACGAGCAATCCTAGGTAAACCCAATCAGAAGTGGTAGATGAAAAGGTTGCTCCCAGCTCTTTATATTATACCATGTTGCCTAGAAATCATACCAAAGTTCTGCTCTTTAAGAGCTTTGAACTTGGAGAAGGAACCAAACTATATAGTCTGTAGGGAAAACCATAGTATGTGGTGGAAAGAGTGAAGTGTCTAAGACTTGTCCAGGTGACTAGTTGTGGGAATTCAGAAAAGAGGGGACATCACTTCCAACTGGAGGATTGTACACTCTAAGCTTACACATGTTATAGGTCAACTATATCTCAATAAAGCTCAAAACAAATCCTTGTGAAAACTAACGTTTGGGATGCTTAAGAGCAATTGGGGTGGAGTTGGTAGGAAGGAAGGGGAAATAGTCACATGGTGAAATAGGGCAAGTAAAGGCACAGAAATGCGAGTTTTGTTGGTTGGAGTGAAGTCTATAAAGGAGAGTTGAGGAAAAGAACTTTGAAAAGAGACGTTGGGACTAAATCTTGGTTTTATGATTAATGAGTTGTATTCTACCTGCATAGGGAAGCCATTGAATATTTCTGAGTTGGGAATTGCCAAAATCAGGGCAAAAATGCAGGCAGAAGCCTGGGATTTAACTCTGAAAGTTGTGTCTCATTGGAAATTCAGATGAGAATAAGAAAAAGTACAGTAATTGGCCTTCAAAAAAATAACTGAAGAGAAAAACTAATCATCTCTATACCATTTGAGCTCAACAATGAGATGTACTTGATATTACAAATAATATCAAGTTCTTGCTTGAATTTCGAAGTTAGAATTTATTAGCACATATCTTACACGAATATACTGTCTACTGCCTACTTTCCCAAACTGAAAAGTTTACCCAAATGTATGGGCTCTTTTTTTTTTTCATTATTATTCTCTACTTCCCCCAAATCCAGGAGAGAAACCAAATTAAATTTATAGTCTCCTTCCTGACAGAAATGAAATATTAAGAAATAAGATTTTGTCAAGTATGATTGAGTTTTGGAGGCCCGCAAGTCATTGTGATATCAAGGATTTTTTCACCCTTTGGGAACCAATTTTTGTCCCCTTAGGCATGAGATTTCCCCCATTGGGAATGCATGAGATAGATGCACGCTTGCTTTGGAATGCTATTTTGATAGACAATGGAAACTCTAACATCTGACAAAGTCTGTGCCAGAGAAAAAAAGAAGGGACAATAACCTCCAAGTCCATTAGGCTGACAATCGACTGAGATGCCAGTTGGGAGGTTAGATGCCAAGATCACACAGGACACCCAGGAACTATCAGGAAGGGCAATCTCATTGGACCATGATGGTCAGTAACATGTTAATTGATCATATTTCCCTCTAGCTACCAGGTCTTCCTGTAAAATAATTTATATTATAATTTTTTTTAACCATGCATTCTGCCAGGCGATAACCATAGAAAGTCAAGGAATGCTCTATGAAGATCCCACAAAACAAAACGTGCATAATATACTTCTGAAGCCTTGGGATTACAGTTTTTCCAACCTACCTCACCCATAAAGGTAATGTTCCTTTATGTGATAGCTGTAAAAATACTCATTTTAACCAAGTAGATAGACGTTTGGAGAAACCTCAGTTGCAATGATTTAAAAATACACACATTGACAATTTAAAAGATGAGAGTGGTTGAGCATACAGTTTTTAAAAACAACTGTTTTTGCTGGAAGTGTCTGTTGTTTGAAGAATGTCCAGTGTCTTTACTGAATCAACAGTGCTCTGTGCCCAGTGAACAATCTTCCAGAGGTTCTACCACAAAGCCTTCCTTCCCATTGATGAGCATGAGGGTGTTGCTTCTAGGTTAGTTTTCGACAGAGCTCAAAATGCAAAGGTTTTTGTGGGCAAAATGATGGGGATGCTGATTTACAAAGAAAAAAACAAATGAACATCTTTCTCCCCTTTCACCAAATACATATGACAAATATATGACAAAAAGCCTAGTTTTATTGTGTTGTTATTTGTAGTTTTCTAGAAACAAAAAATATTGTCTAGCTTGAGGAGTCTATTTTTTCCTGAAATAACAAGATGTCACTGGGAGAACATTACTTTATTGGAAAAAATTTTCTTTTGACTTGTCTACCACAGCTTCACAAATATACTTTTTCAACATTTGCTCCTCATTTTGTGAACCAGGTCAGGTTAAGGAAGTTGCAATATTTAAGAAGAGCTGTAGATGGTAATTAAGAGATTGTCTGATGTGCCTGCTAGTTCTGAGGATAACCTGTGGGCTGCTTTATTATTTAAATCTCTGTATGCTTGAAAGCTCCTTTTTCTGATACTGAGGCATATTTTTCTAAGGCACCTGAATACAAAAAAAAAAAAAAAAAAGGATTTTTAAGTGACTGTGGGATCTCCCATGCCAGAGTACTTATGCAAAAACACCACCTTGATTCATCCTGGGCCAGATAGGCTCCTCCTGTCCTTTAGGGAGAGACAGTGTCCTCTCTTGTATCTGAGTAAAGCTCCATGGTGATTCCCACTTTCTCCAGTATGTTCTGAGCACTAAAGTCTCCAGCCATGCATGGCTTGACTGGAGCTCTGAAGTCTCAGGGATGCTGCATGCATTCCCATGCTCAGGCTCTGGAATAGCACCTGTGACTCACACAGCCTGTGGAGTGAGAGAAAAAGATTCTGGGCTTGGCTTCAAACTTTATATGCTATAAACTCTCTTCAAGTTTTTCTATAACTCAGTCTTTTTTTTTTTTTTTTTGGCACAGATTTGCAGCTCTGAAGTCATTGTAAGCACTCTCTATAATCACCACAAAAAATATTTGTGAAGAAAATTCTTCCCATTGGGGCACCAGGGTGGCTCAGTTGGATGGGTGTCTGACTTCAGCTCAGATCATGATCTCACTGTCCGTGGGTTCAAGCCCCACATTGGGCTCTGTGCTGACAGCTCAGAGCCTGGAGCCTGCTTCTGATTCTGTGTCTCCCTCCCTCTCTCTCTCTCTCTCTCTCTCTCTCTATCTCTCTCTCAGAAATAAACATAAAAAAAATTAAAAAAAGAAAACTCTTCCCATGCGGTGGCCTACAAGGAGAATTATACTGGCACACACATAATTTGGAGGGGTCGGTGGTCTCACTCTTGAAAAACAAACATTAATACAAAAGCGGCCATCCTGATACTTAGCCAGTCTGTCTGCGGGTGGCTATATCAGTCATTTTATTGCTGCCTTCCTTCCTGAGTGGCAGTTACCTGCGCTGTATCTGTTGCTTGATAGTTTGATTATCTTCCCTGAAACATATACGTGATCTGGTAAGTCTATGTCATATTCATTTTTAAACCTCATCTGTTTTTAGGTGCGTTTGGTAGTAGTTGGATGATGTTCACAGTGATGGAAAAATATCGGCTTTGCAAAGCTGAATTTTCACTAACAAGGCCTTCTCTCCTTGGTCCAAAAGCAACATAATCTAGAACAAAAGGTAGGACCAAGAGCCAGGAGGGCTGGCTCTGCAAAGAAGTGTGGTCTGTTGAACTCACCAGGCCCTATAGCCAGGTTCCTGGCTCCCAGCACTGCCCTGCCTTTTGTTAGCACCCAGCCTGGGTCAAGCTCCATGCTGGAAGATGAAGTCAATATAAGGTCTACGCTGCAGGTCATGGATCATTGTAAGGATTAAATGAGTCAATCCATATCAAGAACTTAGAAGAGTGTCTGGCTTGCCAGTAAGTGCTTTATGGAGATCTGTTGTGTGGTTTTGATCCCGACCTTGTCACCGAGGAGCAGGGGCGGGCAGACTCTCTAGGTGTCAATCTTGTATGAACAATGGCCTAAGTTCTCTGAAACCACCTAGCTTCATTGTTTTCTTTCTAAATAAGGCACCTTGCAAACACCTAGGGGAAGTCACTTGGAGCAGAGGGATCACATAATTTATCATCAAAACAGGACACTTTGCAGCTTGAACAGAGATGCTATTAATAATCAAGATGTCTACCAGGATACAGGACATCAGCCAGGCCAGTGTGGTAGATCCACGCATAGCAGGTAATGTATCTATTTTTTTGTTGTTGTTTTAATAATTTTTTTAATGTTTTATTTATTTTAAAGACAGAGAAAGACAGAACATGAGAGAGGGAGGAGAGAGAGAGGGAGACACAGAATCGGAAGCAGCCTCCAGGCTCTGAGCTGTCAGCACAGAGCTCGATGGGGGGCCCGAACCCACGAATGTGAGATCATGACCTAAGCCGAAGTCGAAGGCTTAGCCGACTGAGCCACCCCAAGAAGGTAATGTATCTAGACTACAGATGGGAGATTCTGCCTTTGGAGATATGGGGGGGGGGTATATCATTTCAGGTTATAAGAGTGGCATTTGAACGGCACACAACTGAAACACCAATTTCTGAAACGCGCCATACTTCTCGGCCTCACACTTTTGCAACATCGCTCTTCATGTTTTCCCGGCCACAGCTAGAGGAGGGATCAATATCACTAAAGAAACAGACCTGGATAAACGCACGTCATGGGGATCTTTATTTCTGCAGAGTTTTCTGCTATAAAGCTACCTCCACTATCCTCAGAGAAGCAGTTTTCCCCATTACTGATGGAAAGTTAAGTCTGCTCATAAGGAGGATTTCCCTTCCAGAAATTCAAAATGAGAAAAAGCATCAGATAATGCAATTTTGTGCCAGTGAACAGCTTTTTCCAAAGATTTGAATGGAATAATTTGTTTTGCATGGTTTATAAGTAGCAGATAAAACCTACATGGAAAATCGGACAAGAAGAAATGGAAAATAAGACACAGAATCTGGAATCGTAACCTTAAAAAGCAATTTGTTTTATTTCAGCCATGCCCAGAAATGACTTGAGGTTAACAAGTGAGTATTTCTACTGGAAGAATCAGCTTCAATTAGGTCACCAACTTAGAGAAGACGTAGGCGGAAGTTTAGACACCAAGTCTATCATTTTAAAGGTGCTTTGTCAGCAAAACCGTCAGTAATGGATTGTTGACTTAAAGTGATTTTAAGAGGGT
The DNA here is from genome assembly GCF_006229205.1 of Suricata suricatta. Classification (NCBI taxonomy): domain Eukaryota; kingdom Metazoa; phylum Chordata; class Mammalia; order Carnivora; family Herpestidae; genus Suricata; species Suricata suricatta. The sequence continues at coordinate 11,705,659 of NC_043704.1, read as the reverse complement.
AAAATATCAAAGAAGAAGATAAAGAGTTTGTGGAAAGGCTCCTCTTTAGATCAGGAGCAGCTGAGGCTCTCAATATGAGAAAGTTGTGCATTCCTTGGGGAGCAGGTCTTGAACTTCTTGACTCCTTCCTACATCAGTCATATGTAAAAAAAAAAAATAGTAACTCACTTCCTCTTGAAGTCCTTGCTCTTGGCTACACACATTTAATCTGGTGCAGAAAAAATGTTGTTTAGGATGACGGGGACATGGTAATGCTCTTCTGCTTTTCTGCTGAAAGGTGGATGTGAACATCTGCACTGTACTATTCATACTTCTCATCAAACAATCAACAACAAACAAATATAAAACCTGGAGCTCTTGGCCTTGGCACCAATGGCCAGATTCCCTGGGGATCATCTTAGGTCTCCTGGGAAAGGATTAGTTTTTTTTTTTTAAGTTTATTTGAGAGTCTGAAAGATTTAATTGTTAGTTCAGTGTCTGCCATTGCATTATATATGAGCTTAATAATGACTAGATCTGACAAATCTTTGGATCCATATGAGTCATGGAAATCAGAAGAGTATTATTTCCTGCTCTGTTAATAACTGAGTTTTTGTAGTGGTTTTTACTTGGTAGCTCATTTGATTCATTTGGTTTGATCATTTAGATGTTTCAAGCCACCAGATATGGCCTTAAGTTTCACAAAGGTTGTGTCTCTTTCATTAGCAACCAGTTGGGAGGGACCTGTTTGTTTGTTTGTTTGTTTTTGGTATCTGTAGGTCATTGCCAAGACTACAATGGGAACTTCTCCCTCAACTTTTCTTCTTCACATGGAGCTGTTACTTGAACAAAAGCCTGAGAGGATGGGTCTTAGAACAGCTGCTCAACATAAAGCTGTAACATGAGGCTGAAGCGTTCAATGCCAACAGTTATCTGGGTGCATTAGTTTGTGTCCATGCTGAAGTCAGCCTATAGACAGAGGTGCCTCATTTCAGCCAGAAACCATTCAGTGTCTTGTTCCGTTTCCATTTCCTGCATGCATGTTAGTGTTTATCTCCTTGAATCATCAAAACTATAAAATGCTGTCCTTTTTCCTATCAAAGATTTGAAAAACACCTTTTGCCATGTGTTAGGTATAGAGAATTCTTCTAGGGATAGACTTTTAGATCCAGTCTTCCCATGGAATTCCACTGCTTTCATATGTTAAGATGAGGAAGGTTTACTGTTAATGGAAGTGCAGCTCTTACTAGGGTCCAGGGTCCTCCCAAGGCTCAGCTGTCAAATCAGAAGATACTAGTTGTGTGTTTATGTGTGTGTGCATGTGAAGCAGAGAGAGGGAGAGAGCGAGAGCAAGAGCGAGAGCGAGCGAGCGAGCGAGAGAGAGAGAGAGAGAGAGAGAGAGAGAGATTGGGTTGAGAAAGCTACCATCCACTCGGACTCATTGTTAAGTTTTTCTTCTTTATGACTAAAAGAATCCAACTCATGGGAAAAATTTGATAATATCTCCATTTTTAAAAATATGACGTGAATTCAGAGAAGCTAAGTCATCTCCTAAGAAATTTACAACCAAGAGGTGGTAGAAACAAGATTTGAAGTCAGGTTGGCCTGTTGCCAAAATCTAGTACACAAATGCTGTTTCCCAAGGAACATTCCCTTCAGAAACATTCTAAGAACCTAGTTCTATGTTCTCTGCAGTTCTTTTCCCGCTCACAGACATCAGATAGGCTGCAAAGGAAGAAGGCACTAAATGTTGATGTTGTCAACAGCGAGTGAATGAGGTAGAATTTTTGCACAATTAAGGCCTTATTGGACACCCAAATTACATCCTAGGCATAGGTCTTGTCTCTCAATATGGTTTCGAGAAATATTAGGCATTAGAAGCTCTGGTGATGGTGCGAATCATAGGAAGTCCTAAACTAAAATACTGAATGAGTCATTCTTCCCAGAAACAATGGCATTTATTTTTCTCTAAAACTCTTAGTAGACTTCTACAGATGGCGTAGAATAAGAATTACTTAAATTTTACTAGGACTAATAAAAACTAAAATAAATGTACTGCTATTAATAAAAAATTTAGCTTTCACCGTTCCACAAGTTGTTATCAACATGTTGAATTCTTTGCTTATCAAAACATTGAATAGCATGCCACGTGTCTTCTAGGTATAAAAGAAATGCTAATTACAATAAATATGGTGGTACACAACCTTTTGACTGTTTGATCTCATGCACACAATCTCTCTTGTGTTCTAGATCTACAACAAACCTGGTTCTTAGAGAGCTAGAAGGTTTTACAAACTTGATGAAAGTGAGAGAAATAGAACCTAGCTGGCAGTTGGATGTGCCATGAGCCATGAAGGGTGGGGGCATCAAAGTCAATTCTGAAGGTCTGGCCCTGGTGACAAGGGAGCTGGTGGTGCCACAATCAGAAATAGGAAAGCTGGAAGGTCTGATAAAAGATGATGAATCCAATATGGGACACATTTGCCTTGAGATTTCTGGGGCTGATGTCCTGATGGATGTGTTCATGAATGAGTTGGAAAGATGGCCAGAGATATGAGATGGGCTTGTCTGGAGGGATAGTGTTGCCTGTCATGGGCCTATGGCATTTGAGGCAAGAGTAGGGAGATTCCCAAAGGGGAAGAGTTGGGCCAGAAAGAGAATCTAGAACAGAGTCTAGGATGCATCTGGGGTAAGGGTGAGGGAAGAAGAGTAGAGAAGGAATTGTGGAGAGAGTAGTAATAATAAGAGATATGAAATCACCTAGTGTGAAAAGTGAAACCAAAGGGTGGGATAATTTTCTTACTTTTTTTTTTGAAGTTTGTTTGTTTATTAAATGTTTATTTTTGAGAGAGAGAGAGAGAGAGAGAGAGAGAGAGAGAGAGACATGTGAGCGTATGTGTACACACAAACAGGAGAGGGGCAAAGAGAGAGGGAGACAGAGAATCCCAGACAGGCTCTGCGCTTTCAACACTGAGCCCCATGTGGGGCTCAAACTCACAAACCATGAGATCATAACCTGAGCTGAAATCAAGAGTTGGATGCTTACCCAACGGAGCCACCCAGGCGCCCCAGGAATAGGATAATTTTCTTTTGAAGGATGAGATGGCCTAGACTGTTGGGTCTAGAGCAGCAAATGAGTTAGCTCAATCTCAGTATGTCATTGTGGACCAGTGTGACCCACATGAAGGCGGAAAGAAGGGAGAGAATTGTTAAGAACCCCAGAGTCATACACAGTCTGCCACATAACTTACCTATGGAGGAGAGCATCACACTGGCCGTAACTCTTTGGTGTACTATGGAGGAGACGTGGTTTGTAACCCACTCTGAGACAAGAGACACAGCAGGTGGAGTGGGACCAAGGGTGGAGGAGAGCAGAGAAGGAAGGGGTGTGTGTGAAGAGCTGACATAGCAGTTCTAGAGGAAGTAGGGGTGTTTGAGCGGGGAGCATGTTACTTGCTATATCTCTGGAAACTGGTGGAGCCAATGCAACATTCCTTAGAGAGGAGGCATGTGAGGGCACAGCGACACCATGTCTCAGGAAGGAGGAAGTGGACAGGTGCTTTCCTCAGTACTCACTACTCTTCTCAGGAAAACAAGAGGGAGAGGATTTTCCAAGAGGAGAGGCTGTCTAGAACCTAGAGTCGGGCTGGGAACAGCTCACAAAGATAGAGCATGGTAGGGTGTTTTGCATGGATGAACTGGACTTCGAATGCAGGGGTTAGAATAAAATAATTTGTGTCAAAGTGGTTTTGTGATCCTAACAATGCTTAGGATACTGAGAGTAAAAAGCAGAGAAAGTAAATGGGTGGTGTTGTACAAGGAAGGTGACTTGCAGCCGTCATTCTGTGTAACCAAGTAGTGATAGCAAGGAACTTAGAATTTCGCTGGAAGGCAGGGGGGACTTCATGTCCATATTGGGTTGAAAGCCTTTTACTTCCCTGTGGCCCCCATCACAATGTCTTGCAATAGAGTTGATGGGGGTGGGGAGTTACAGGCTATTGGTGTGATGGAGCCTAGGGTCTGGCTCATTATCAAGGATGCTGGATTGAGTGCATGGGTGGCCAGAGGCATCTGAGGTCACCATGAGGGAGGCAAAGGCAGTCGGTAGGAGCGAGGATGGTAGACTGAAAGGAGTGGAAACTGTGAATGGAGGAACATTCCAGAATGTGAGATCGTGGAGATGGTACCATTTTCACTTGGAAAGCTACTAGCCCATGGTGAGGATTAAAACACTTCCAGGTAAACTGTGCTTTCATCCCCACCCCAGTTCCCTACTCCAAAAATTGCATTTCTTTAAACACATTTAGAGAAATGTGTCCGGTGATTTATCTGAGAAACAACCGTTTGACCAGACATTTTAGACTGAAAATTTACAACCTTGCACACTGGCCACTGTTTTACCTCCTAGCCTGCCCCACATTAACTTTCAGTGCTCTTTCCATCGAACCATGCCCAGCCATGTGTCATGAATGGACACCCTTTGTCTTCTCAAATATGGAAGTTGAAAGGTCAAGATTCAACATTGTGCATGAAGATTTCAGTGTTAGGGGGAGGCTCCAAAATCAAGACCAGGGATGACTGATTCCACAAGAAGGGGCGGGAGGCGATGTGGAAGAAACAGCAAATGAGCCATAGTCCCTGTAGGGTCCCCTAGATCGTCATGTTTACCTGGAATCTCATACTATAATCATATCTAGAAACAAGGTCTTTGTAGATGTGAACAGTTGGAGTCACAGCAGATTAAGGTGAGCTCTAAATCTAATGACTGTGGCTTTGGAAGAAGAGAAGACACACAGAGACACCGAGAGAGTCCCATGGGAAGACAGGGACAGAGCCTGGGTGTTGCACCCACAATCCACAGCAGTGCATCAAGGATTTCCAAGAGCCACTAGAAGCAAGGAAAGATTCTTCCCTAGAGCCTTGGATGGAGGCGTGTCCCTGCAAACACTTGATTTTGGACTTCTAGCCTCCAGAATTGTGAGACAATACATTTCTGTTGTTTTAAACTACCCTGTTTTGAGAACTTGTTCCAGTAACCCTAGGAAACCAATAGAGTCCTCAGACCCTGATGACTAAGATTTTCACTGCCCAGCTGGGAAACTTCTCCCAGGAGGCCACACTGTCCCTGGAGCCTGTCCCAATGGAACCAGCATGATTTAAAGTCTCTGGAAGCCTTGCCCCCGAAGGCTTCATGCCCAGGTAAGTGTACTTCTTTGGCAGGCCCTTGTCATTACAACCTTCTGGCTTACATCTTTGCTCCTTTGAACTTCAATCCATGGCCGCCCCAGGGCCCTTGTTTTGACTACACTGATGGTTTCTAAACTCCCCACTGTGTGGTTTCCAGGTCAGACAGTCAGCCTTTGTTCTGTGAATCACTGCCCAGAGAGAGTCCATTAAATCTCGCTCCGCTGCCTTGCGGCCTGGCTTGAGTGACTTAGCAAGAGCAGGGGCATTTAGCGAGTTCCTGAGGAAAGCCAGACGTGAGGGTGGAGGGGGGTGTGTGGACCGGGCGCTGACATGGGGCCGGGAACACAGATTAGGGAGCTCAAGACAGCGGTGACGAATGAAGGCACCAGGAGCTCAGCTTCCTAGCTTGGGAAGCAGCTGTTGATTCCTGACCTGCTATTTCAGGACCCGAAAGGGAAAGTGAGGGGCTTTGTGAAATCCCTTGGAAGTGGCCTCCTGTCGAGGGGAGAGGAGGCCCGTGTGAGCATCGCCATCCTTCTGCTTCGGAAATGGGAAAGAATCAGAGTGTGAGACTGGTCGGTGATCTTTATGGAGAGAGGTTTCCTTTGAAGTCTGACATCACTGAAAAAATTCTCATAAAACCAAAAAGGAAAAAAAAAAAAGAAGATCTCATGCTGGCTAGGAGCGTACCAAAGAATATGGAAATGGGAAACGGTTACAGCTCTCTGCAGAAACAGGGATGGGCAGAACCCGAGGTCACTCGGGAAGTGAAGTGGAAAAGAAAAGACAAGATTCCTCCCTGAGCCTGTGAAGTGTTACCTCTGTGGCAGGCTTGCTCCCGGGTGGGAGGAGTCCTGTGTGAGACCAGGAGACACAGGCAGCGGAAGGGTCAGCTCCCACCCCCAGTGCACTGGGGTCCTGGGCAAGTCACAGAGATTCTCAGAACCTCGGTCTCTTTTTCCTAGAATGAAAGATTTCTGGTCCTGTCTTCCTTTACAGGATTGTGTAGAGCTCAGAGGTGACACACGGTGTGAAACCACTCTGTAACTTTCTAAGGATCCTGTTAGTGTAGACAAAAAGGGTGGGCACCCACCGAAGCTGGTTCCAGAATGCCTCAGATATCCTGTGGGCCTGAACCATGTCAGGCACCGGCTAAGGATCTCCATAGAAACTCTGCTCCAGGAACCCTGGTGGGTTTGGACTGTTTGTTTTTTCCCTGTGTCAGCGATATATTCATGACATAGCCAGTAGGGGACAGGGATGTAGGGAGAGAAAGAGAGGGAGAGAGAGAGAAAGACTGGCGATATTCCTACTTCAGAGCATCATGAGAGCAGTCCTGTATCATGTCATCTTCCCAGGGGCCTCTCCTTTGGAGCATGAGCTGAGCCCAGATGGGCCGGTGTGGGGCAGACCCCAGGGAAGGGGAGGGTCGAGGCCTGGCCACCCAGTCTGCACCCCTTCTCTCTCAGCTACAGCTCCACTGAGTACCTTCAAACACTGTGCTCTGAGCCCCCACTTTTCTTCCTTCAGCTGTAATGGGCTTGCCAAAATCTCTTAGGTGCTATCCTCTGCCGCAAAGCCTGCCCTGAGCCTGCTACGGCACATTGCGTGTCCTCTGGGCTGCCACATCCTGTTGGTTCTACTCACTGCTTGGATCAGCCCTCCCCTGCTCCCTCCCTAGCTGTGAGGCTGGGAAGCGGAGGGTTCAACTTATTAGGATTATTATTTGGGTGGCCTTCTCATATGCCCGAATCTTATCCCAGGTACAATATTCTGCAAGTGATGGGTAACAGTTGGTGGATTCTGATAACACTAGCTACTAGTGAAGCAGGCAGCTTTGAGCACCTGGGAAGGAGATGTGTCTATCCAGGCTCTGGGGCTTCCCGATCCTCAAAAGGGAGCAATACCAACAGGTGTGGGTTCAAGTAAGTAGAGTTCCAGAACACCTGCCTTCGGTGCCTCAAGCTCTCCTTAAACTGACCTTCATCACTCTACCTTATTTGTAGCAGCTTCTTGGTTCATACTAAAGTGTAAATGGCTAATAGTTTACCCTTTTTTGGGAGAGTAACCTTCTCAGAACTTACTTAACTTTGAAGATGAAGTCCTGAGGCTGTGCTAGAAAGTCAGCAGGGGAGAAAAATACTTCTCTAGGATGAGGGCTTTTCTGGGCTTCTGAAATCACCCCTTGGGCAGCTCCCTGATATGGGGTGTCCCTCAGTTAATGTAGTTTCTCTCTTTCCGGGCTGCTTAGGAGTGCTTAGGACACTCCAATCCCCTTCTCTCTGGACTCACTTTACTCAGCCGAACTTGAAAGATACCAGATTCACCCAAAACAACGTCAGGGGAAAGTATGGGAGTCTGTGGGCTGCAGGCATGTCTGTTCTAGCATAATTTAAATGTCTTTGTGCTGTAAACATTGGAGTGTCTAATAAGAGTTCTGACTGTGCTCCTTGGCTTGCTTTGGGTAGGGTGCAAAGGGAACGTCCGGACTCAGGGCTGCCTTCCCTTCTGTGGACCGCTGGTGACCCGCTGGGCCCTGCCTTGCCACATCTATAGAATGGGGAGAAGTGGGTCACTGGATGTCTTCCAGCCATCAAATGACTTAACTTTTCTCTGTTTCGGTTTCCTCATCTGCCAGAGGTTGCTGCTCAGAGAGTGGAAGGAGGAGGAAATGAAATGACATTCAAAGAACACCCAGCTCAGGGGTGGAAGCACAGGAGATGAGGTGTTTTTTTTTTGTTTTGTTTTTTCTCTTTTTACAGTTGCTAGGGTCATTTCCTGTTCTGAGATTCTGTGACTCTGAAATTTATTTTACTGTCTTTGGACTAATTTGGGATTTTGAGACTCTCTCCCTTTGCTGTTTTACTGAACCCCCTTCAAGAGAGGTTGCTCTTTCTATCACTTTCATTCAGAGCTCCCCCAACCCTCTGGGAGGACCAGATTGGAAAATGCATCAATGGTGGAGTGTCAGTGGAGTTGCAGAGATAGGAGGATACTTTCAACCAGAAATTCTGGAATGAGTTTGCTTATGAGGCAAGTAAGATCTTGATCCTGCTAACTATGGAGGGCTTGCAGACAACGTGATTCCTTCTAGAAGGAATTCTAGAAGCTTCCCCAGGTAGAAGCTGGAATCTTCAGAATGGGAGAGTGGCATGCATGTGAGAGTGGGTCACCTGCATGTCTAGGGCTCTTGTCAAAGAGAATCAGGAGTGGGTGTTTGCTAAGGTCGGGAAAAATCAGCAAAGATGATAGGTCTAGTCATCAGGGTAGATCAGAAGAATGGGTTTTAGTCAAATGCTTTCAAGATGGTGAGTCTCATTTTCTTCTGGTTATCATATCATGACCAGGGCAACATATGAGCGAGTGCATGTACACACGCACATGTGCACACACACACATCTTGGATGCCTCCATTAATAGACACAACACTGGGACGCAGGGAATGGATTTTTGTTGACATTTCCCATAGAAATGGACAGAAACTCAGCAGCTTAGTCATAGGACGTCTCAGCTGCTGCATTTGGGATCAGAACACCTTGTGCAGCTCATGTATTTGCTGTGAGGGCTGGACAATGCAAGAGAACACTGGGGCATTCTGACCAACCAGGAGTTTAGGGAACTGTTGATGCCATAGACTGAATGAATGTTGTGCTGCTTGACCCCAAAGTCATGCTATTTCCTGATGTCCAGTGGGATGGTATTTGGAGGTGAGGCCTTTGGGAAGTGATTAGGTCCTGAGGATGGAGCCCTCACGAATGGTATTTGTGCCCCTATAGAAGAGACCCCAGAGAGCTCCCTTGCCCCTTCCACCATGTGAGGCTATAATGAGAAGACAGCCAGCCATGGGCCAAGAAGAGGGCTCTCACTAGACATTGACTTTGTCAAGACTTTGATCTTGGACCTCTCAACTTCCAGAACTGTGAGAAATAAATGTCTGATGTTCATATGCTCCCCAGGCTATGGTATTTCTGTTATAGCAGCCTGAATGGACTAAAACAGCTGAGGGCTAGAAATGACCTTGGAGGCCTCCCTGGGCTATAGGACTGGTGAAGTCCAAGGTCTTGGCCCCTGTGATTCTACCTCACCTGCCTCTCTCTCTCTATCCCAGCTGCACCCTTGTCTTGGGTTTTAGCCATCCCTACTGAGGGGGGCATTTTCTGAATATGCCAGTTCCCTTCCTGCCCCCAGGCCCTTGAACATGGCATTACCTCCACCAGAATTGCCTTTTCCCCTCTCTTCTTTTGGCCACATTCTAGATAAAAAATAATCATATCTGCCATCATCCCCTTAGATAGATTGGGTGTCCCATCCTATGTTTTCTGTGGCATTGTGGGTCTGTTTTCTTGTCTGTCCCCCCAGCAGGGTCCTTGATGACAGGGCTGTCCATGGCATCTGTGAAGCGTCTAGGGGTGCTTACTTGGCTGATTTTATCTTACCAGACTACATAGCTCTCATGATGTGCTAGTCGCCATTCTGAGCACCCCACTGTTATCAGTGCCTTTAGCCCACTCAGGCAGGGCTATTCCCATTCCTAGGTGAGGGAGTAGATGCACAAAGAGGTTTTATGACTTGGCGGAGATCACACAACTAATAAGTGGTGAGTGGTGGAATGCCTCTTGTGTCCTTATGGCCTGAACTGGGTTGAGTCTCCCCAAATTCATGCCCATGCAGAACCTCAGAGCATGACCTTCTCGAGATCGAGGGTCTTTGCAGAAGTAATTACATAGGACGGGGTCACACTAGCTCTAAATCCAGTGAAAACAGAGGTACGCAGAGGGAAGAAAGACAGCCATTGTCACAGGCAGAGAGATTGCAGTGACAGAGCCTGAAGCCTGGGAACTCTGTTGTTGGTAACCGGTAGAAGCGAGAAAGAGGCTAGGAAGGATCCTGCCCTAAAGCCTTCAGAGGTGGGGAGGCCCGGCTTGACTTCAGACTTCTGGCCTCTGGACCCATGAGCAAAAACCATTTCTGTTGTGTTCAGCTGCCTGGTGTGCGGTCATTTGTTACGGCGGGGCCACAGGTAATCAGCTACCTCGCAGGGAGTGAAGGGAGCAGTTTCTTCAGGGGCTCTGGTGTCCCCACCCTTTCCCAGGATGGGGGAGAGGGCCAGCAGGCCTGCTTTCCCGGGAAGTTTTGCCCAAGGGTGGGTGTGGTGGGAGACACCCACGCTGCTCCCTCGCTGCACAGGCTTGCCGTTCCCCTCCATGAGATGGCATTTTGGGCGGGACACTGTGTTGAGCTTAAGACAGGAGCCTGGGCACATTCCAGGTGGCTGGACCATGGGAAGGCCCTAAAAAGCCACCCAGGGCCTCAATTTTTCTTTTAAGCAAATGGGACCTTGATGCAAACATGAGCCAGGCACTGTTCTAGGCACTGGGGGGTGCACTAGGCAACGAGGTTGACCACGGTCTCTGTCTCCAGGAGATTAGCATTCTGGGGAACAGGCCAGGAATCACCCACTAAAGAAACAGTGATGATTGGGGCACCTGGGTGGCTCAGTCGGTTAAGCATCAGGCTTCGGCTCAGGTCATGGTCTCACGGTTCGTGGGTTCAAGCCCCGCATCAGGCTCTGTGCTAACAGCTCAGAGCCTGGAACCTGCTTCAGATTCTGTGTCTCCCTCTCTCTCTGCCCCTCCCCTGCTTGCACTGCCTCTCTCTGTCTCTCAAAAATAAATAAAAAACATTAAAAAAAAAGAAACAAGTGATGATTTCAGAGACTGGTTACGAATCTGAAGAAAAATCTCTTCTTCGAAGGATGAGGAAGTTTCACAAAACAAAACATTGTAAATAAAAACAAAAAATCGAACTGAATGGCCTTGGTCTGTGTCAAGGATCACACACCAATGTCTGCGTGGAGGGGCCAGGCAGAGCTCAGACTCAGACGATCCTTGGCCAGCCGGGCTGGGCCCTACAGAACAGCTTACCTTGTGGCCAGACTGGCCATCCAAGTCCACTTTCTGCCTGGTGGGGCCAGCAGTGAAAAGGATGACTGGGCGGGCAGCCTGCCCAGACCTCAGCGGGGGGTGGGGGGGAGAGCAGACACTTTCTGAGGCCGGTTCCCCAGGCTGAGCCAGCAGCAGGGCCAGCAGTTCCCCGAAAGGGCCGCTCTCCTGCTCTGCCAGGAAGAGAGTGCGGGGGGCCTTTGGGGAGCACCCGTGAGAGGGGCCGGGCCGGACATGCCTCCTGCCTGGCAGAGGCCGTCCCTGCAGAGGGTGCTTCTCAGGTGGCTGCTTTGAGAATGACCCATGGAGCCTGTTTCAGGAGCTTTCAGAACTTCCAGGAAGAGCGAGAAGCAAACTTTCCAAACCTAATACATAAGCCTTAGAGATATCACCCGTAAACATGGATACTTAAGAAAACCTTTTTAATGTTTATTTATTTTTGAGAGAGAGAATGTGTGTGTGTGAGCAGGGGAAAGGCAGAAAGAGAAGGAGACACAGAATCAGAAGCAGGTTCCAGGCTCTGAGCTGTCAGCACAGAGTTGGGTGCGGGACTTGAACCTACAAACTGTGAGATCATTATCTGAGCTGAAGTTGGACTGAACCATCTGAGCCACCCAGGCGCCCCTAAAAGACAAGGCACTATTAATGGTGGGTAATAGAAACCAGTATTTTAAAATAGAACCATTTTGGAGAAAAGAGCAATTCTGGAGTCAAACAAAACTGTGCATCAGTATCTTTCTACTTGATATGCCCTCTCTGGTCAGTCACCCCTGACTCTGATCCAGGGCAGGAGGAAGGAGAAGATGTGTCTGTGTGCCTGTCTCTAGCCACAGACAGTGACTGAGGAATGTGGGGGAGGGGAGACCCTCAAAAAATGCAGGGCGCTAACTCTTCCCACACCAATCACTGTGATTCCTCACTTAGTAACTTCCTTCAAAGCTCATTTCTTCCATGTCCTGTGAAGTCAGGCACATGGCTTTGGTGGAAGTCATGTCCCCTCTGAAGTGGCTGGTGACATGCCAAACAGTCTCCAGAGCCCCTTGAGCAGCAGGACAGAGCTCCTGTCCCCTGCATGAGTGGAGAAGGATAAAATGAAGGCTGTGATTGTAGGAAACATGAGAAGTCGCCATTTTGACAAGCATCAGATTATTTAATGGCTTCAGAGCAACAGGGAGGAACTAGCTTTCGTCACTATTGCTGTTCAGAAAAAAAAATTTTGAACAAAAAATTAGAAATTATCTTTGGAGGGACGCCTGGGTCGCCCAGTTGGTAGACCTGACTCTTGATCTCGGGGTGGTGAATTCGAGCCCCATGGTGGGCGTAGAGGTTACTTACATAAATAAAACTTAAGCAAATAATAAAACAAACTGACTAAACTTCAGTTGAAAACAATAAACGATGGGCGTCTGGGTGGCTCAGTCGGTTAAGCATCTGACTCTTGATTTAGGCTCAGGTCATGATCCTAGGATCATGGAAATAAGCCCCATGCTGGGCTCCTTGTTGCAGTGGTGCCTGCTTGATATTCTCTCTCTCTCTCTCTCTCTCTCTCTCTCTGCCCGTTCCCCCTCCTCTCTCTCTAAAATAATAAAAAAGATGATAATCTTTGAAGACATGTCATAAACTTGGAGGAAGGGTAAGACATTACTCGAGATGTAAACTATTTAAATGATCAACTGTCCTTTTTCCATTGGTGAGGACACAGGGAGGGTATTGCATTCTAGGCTTTCGTACACATATATTGACATTTATGCTTGTAGACAAATTAGTCAATGGGTGTAGGTTGACCTAAAAACAAAATCAGCCCTGGCATTTCTTTTTGTATCGATATGAGATCACGGGTGTTGATGAACTTACTGCAACTGACATTTCACCGTATATGTAAGTCATGTCCTACGTTGGCCACCTCAAACCAAAACAGTGCCACACACCAGCTGCATCTCAATAAAATGGAGGGGGGTAAGAATAGAAGACAAAAAACAAGAACGGAAAACTTGGCATGAACTTCCAGCCTCCGTACTGATGGGGGAGTCTCTTCCTCTGACCCTCAGACACCTCAGCCACATTCTGGGGCGGTTACTTTGGTTTCCTGACGGGAATTGCAACACTGTTGCCACAGAGTGCCTTGGAGCTCCAGACAAGCTGGTGGACAGGGTGTCAGGAAGTCCGGGAAAGTATGAGTCAGCTCGGCACTGGCACCCGTGGCCCCCCTGGGCCTCAAAGGAAACTTGACCAGTAGCCGAAGTCAACAAAGAACACGGAGCAAACCGTGCGATGCTCGGAAGGCGGCCTGTGGGTTGGGGGGGGCAGGGGCTGGCTGGTGGACACGGCCCCAGGGAGGCCCAACTGGCATGTCCCCATGGGCCCTGCACACCAAGCTCCACCCTTCCCAGCAGAGACTTTCCAGCCTCTTCGGCTGTGACCACAGAGGGTGGAATTTAATGGCCTGAGAACTCATTTCACGTTGGTTTTGGTAAACTGAAAATGATAGAATGAGTAATGCATTAAAATCATCTTTTTCCTAATTGAAAAACACGTATTGCAATTCTGTTTGTGACTTAACTTGTTAGGAATGGAGATTGTAACGTTCTGGAAGATAATCTGAGATTTGAATGTACCCATGCTGTAGTCTGTGCATTGCCCTGTATTGCCATGGGGCATGGCTTATAGCAAAGGCCCTTTAGGAAGTAGTGTTCTTGTAGTTTCCTTCTCCTCTCTTTCCTGCCCCTTGGGTTATGCATACTGGTCAGTACATCTTCCTGTACTTGCTTTTCTCCTTCCTACTTTTTAGCATCTCCTGCTGCACCCTCGCTGCACCCTCTGTGCAGACTCGCTTTACAGAATTTTGAGCACTGAGAATTATTTGAAGCCGTAGGTCTGTTTTCCCACACCTGGACCTTGAACCTGATAAGTCTGCGGCCCACTCCTAAGTGTGTAGGGTAATGGAACCCCAGACAAGGTAGGGGCTTGGACTCCCCACCTGGGAGACAGAAATTCTCCCCAAAGAGCCACCACCTCAGAGCACCCCGAAGAGGGGTGTCCCGCCTGGCTTAACCAGGCTCCATATCCACTCTGACTGCTCAGCACAGTTGGGGTGGGGGAAGGGGGAAGGAGTGGGTGTGGGGGAGGGGCCCAGATGTGACCCTCTGCCTATGAGGAGAGGGGGAGGGAATTCATCTGTGGGGAAGTGAGAAAGGCCCATGATCTGATGCAGGAGAGGAAATAGGAGAAGCGAGACCAGGAGAGGTCTCCTTGTAAGTGGGGCTGAGGCCAGAGGCTGGGGGTACCTGCTGAAGAAGGGAAGGTTCTAGAGACCCTTTCCTCTAGTTCCTGCCTCTGGTCTGTGACCCTTCTTCCTCCAACCCGGAGGTTGGTTCTATAGGCTCAGCCATCACACATACAGAGGAAGTTCTGCCTCTGGGAAGGGGAAGACAAAAACTATAACCTGAAAGTAGAGCTCCTGGAACAGCATTGAGAGTTCTTAAATAGCAGCTAGCTTGTAAGAAAACCCCACACTCTTCCTCTCTCTCTATGCCTTTTCCCTGCTTCACTTCATAGCCCATCTCCTCTCCTTGCTACTAAAACCCTGAGTGGAAAAACTTAGTATTGTAAATATCTTCCTTACAGAAAGCATGCTGGAAATTATCTAGAAACTTGGGCATTTCTACAGTGCTCCTTTCCCCTGAACATAGCGCTTTTCTTCACACCATGAGGCCAGGAGGTTAAAAACAAAGCAAACAAAACAAAACAGCCCAAAAAAACAACAAAACAACAAAATAACAAACAACAAAACAAAACAAAACAAAAACAAAAAACAAACAACTCCCCCAAGCCCCCAACTAAAACAACAACAAAAATAAGATTTTAGATATTGAGCAACAGAATAAACATACTATCAAAATATTTTACACAATTTAGAAAGGGCGGCATATTTTCCATACGGTTAACCTTTGAGATGAAAATCAACTTTTGATTTTTTTTTTTCCAGAGAAGAATTTCCTTAACCAAACTGAAGAAATTTACTTGGGAGTAGAAAATGACTAACTTGTCGTGTCCACAATGAGAAACACATTTCCATGGCTTTGGGCCACTTTCTGTCACTGTGTGATAGGCTTCCATTGTACTCATTTATAAAGAGTTAAAGATATGAATGAGATGTTTAAATTTGTTAAAAGAGAGTCAGGGTTTAAACATCCTCCCCCACCAACAAAGAGAAGATATTAGAGGGCAATTGACATCATGATCATTTCTGAATATCAACCTGAAACCTGACTGCTCCTATTTAATTTCAAATGAAGTGTTGCAATTGCTCAATTAAGAAAAAAGGAAAGGAAGAAAAGGAGAAATAGCCAGCCTCTATGGCTGCAGCCAGATAGGGCCGTGTAATGGCCGTGAGCCTGTCTCTTCCTGCAGAGTTTCTGGCCTTGAGTCCACAGAGCCCCCGCCAACATCAAAGGAAGTCGTAAGAGATGGTGTGTGGAACACCAGATAGCCCGAGGAAGGGGGGACCCTTCCTTTGTCAAAAAGAAGTTTCTAAAATTACATGGTGAGGTTCTCTCAGCCTGGAGGGGATCTTGCTGATCGTCTGCCTCAATCGATGATGGAGGCTTTACTTCCTTTGAGACCTTCTAAAGGCAGGGCCTGTGCAATAGGCAGGGGTGTCTCTCCGCTTCGTGATCCTTCCCTCCTCTGTCTCCTTGAATATTTAAATCCATTTCCTCTTGCTTTGGGGCTCAGTGCAGACGGGGAGAAGCCAGGCGCTGCTCTTTTTCTCCGGGCTTTATAAAATGGTTTTTTATAATCCGAGACCATCATTTGCCCTCCCTGCTTATCTGGGATGCTGTTATACAGGCTTCATTTTGTCCTTCTCTGTGCATCTGGGATGTATGGGTTCTTCGAGGAGGGAGTGGAAGGTCAGGGCCAGCCTCACACTTGCGCTGAGCGTGTGGTCACCGGCGATGCTCCCCCTCTACCTCCCTGTCCCCCTGCCTTGCCCTATGAATGGCATCTGAACACCTGCCGCTTGAGATTTATGCTTTGGGGTGAGGGTTCCCTCCTTCCATGTTTCTCTTTCAAACTCGGAGTCCCTCCTGAAGGGATTAAGTCCCTTAAAATCAATATCTTTGCTGTCCTGATTTCCTCTCCAGAAATATTTAGGGAAGCGAGATGTGCTGGAAGAGGGGATGGGGAGGAGAAGAAAGGGGTATAGGAAAGCGGACCTGAGTGGGGCCGCAGAGATCAACCCCCTTTCCCAGAGAACGTCCCCTGCGGCTTCCTCAGGAGGACCGCACGATGTCCAGAGACAACTGCGTGACTTTCAGAGATAACAGGGACAGTTCCTGTGACATCCGCTCCCCTCCCCCTACAACATCTGGCCTTCTCTTCAGAGGAGTTCTCTAGGGCTCTGGGCGCCGGGAGCTGCAGCTTTGCAGGGTGAGGAAGGAGCCCGGGCCCCAGGAGCCTGGGCCTCATTTTGTCTACTTCTTTTTTCTCAAGACCAAAAACAAACCACAAAGCCCCTCATCCCACTGAGTATCCACCCACGGAGTACAGTCGAGAAATCTGTGTTCCAAAGCAAAACCGTTCTCTCTGAAGAAGCCAGCCTTCACTGTTTGGACCCACCAATGGGAAGTTTAATAGACCTGACCTGAGGCAGGCATATGGCAGGAAGTAGGTGTCTTATGAGGTTGAGTGGGTGACTTGTGGTGTTGAGCAGTGGGGGCCTTGAATTCAGGCCTGTGGGTGAGCAGCTGGGCAGAGTGGCCCTTAATCTCCTGCCAGCTGGACCCAGGGACAGGGCTCGGAGGCTCGAGTGCCTGGGCTGTTCTTGGCAGACGTTCTAGAACCGACCCTGGTGGCAACGCGAGCCTGTGGCTCCAAGCCTGCCCCAGAATAACACACTGTCAGCATATGTTAACAGGCTGCCTTTTCCCCAGAGATCACAAAATGCATTCCATTTAGTGTCTGTTTTGCAAGTGTTACTATCTGTGTTTTATAGGCAACAAGACCAAGATATAGCAAGGCCTTTGAGCCCCGTCATGTGAGGGTGAGTGGTTACGGGCTGCCCTGAGAGACCCGTGTTTCCTGAGTCTCAGGCTAGTGCACAACAGCTTTCCCCCAACAGCTCCAAACTCCTTCCAGAATGATCTTTCTGGCTTGCAGATCTCAGGGTCTGGTGAGCGTTAAAAGGAGCACGTGTGTTCTGAACTCCCTGGAAGACAGAGTTATATTAAAAACACACACACGCAATCTAGGGTTCAACATGTGGGGACATAGATGAAAGGGGACAGCTGTTTCACTGTTGGGTTTGGTGACCACACGTGGTTAGGCCTTCCCCCCTTACGTTAAGCATATGACCATGCAGATCCTGCTCTTTCTTCTTTTAAAATTGTGGCCATCCCATTGGACTAAACAGAATGAGGAACCTGCTGGACTAAGGCTAAGTGAAGTTTTGCAAGTTCATTCTGCTGGCTCTACCCATGGGTGAACTTCATCTCCACTGGACAGAGCGAGAAAAGTTTCTCATCGAAGATGTCGGAGCCACACTTACAATACCTGACGCTAACACAAACGATTCTTTTCTAAAAAGTGTTTTTAAAAAATGTTTATTTATTTTGAGAGAGAGAAGAGAGATTGGGGTCAGGGCAGAGAGAGATGGAGTGAGAGAGAATCCCAAGCAGGCTCTGAGCTCAGCAGAGCCCGACTTGGGGTTCCATCTATAACCAAAAGAGCATGATCTGAGCTGAAATTAAGAGTTGGACGCTTAACCAACGGAGCCACTCAGTTGCCCCAGAATGATTTTTAATTGTAATCCCAATGAAGGCAAATGATTTGTAGGGTTAGAATTAGCAATATAAGACATGGAAACATCTCCACATGCGAGACTGAAAGATACCTAAGGGATCTTTTTTTTAGGATAGAGACTCAAGCAATTCCCAAAAAAGGAAATTCAAGTCGATACTGATTTTTTTTTTCAAATTTCAGGGAGACGATCCCACAATTTTTCACTGGGAACTAGTATTTAGAAGACAATTAACAAACATTTAGCATATACCTACTATGTGTCATGTTCTGTGAGGGAACAAGGATGGTATTCTGTGCACGGTCCCCGAGATGAATGTGTAGACGGCATGCTCTGAGTTGGTTTTCAATCTTTGCACTCATACACATGGCAACAACTACTCTCAATGTTTGGAAATTCTGTGTTATTTTTCTCAGCTGTGTCTCACATGTGTGCTTCCTAACTTGAGGGGAGCTGTTGTTGGGCTCCTTCTCTCAATGGGAGGCTTGCGCGCACACACAGGGGACAGTGAGTTACCAGGTCTCTGCTGAGTCAGTTCTTCCAAGTGCTGGGATGAGCTGAAAACAAGGTCACAGAAAGCAAACAGCAGCTCCTAAAAGTGTCTCAGTCCAAACTCGTGGTCCCTCCCCCTATATATACATCCCCCCACCCACCATAGTCTTCCCTGTCTCTATGGGGACTGCAGTTTTCAGATGGCTTGTGCTAAAGAACACTTGATTCTTCCACACGTCTTTTATTTTGCACCATCCAAATAATGGTGGTTTCAGCCACTTTATTTTATTGTCCCTACAAGGCACCCTTATTTATTTCCTCCATTTGCAATGCTTTTCTATTTGTTTTTTTTAAGCTTTTAAAACTGCTTGATTGAGATAAAATGCATGTACTACATTTCATGTATTTCAAGCATAAAAATCAGGGCATTTGAATGGCTCAATCAGTTAAGCGTCTGACTTTTGGTTTTGGCTCAAGTCACAATCTCACGGTTTGTGAGTTTGAGCCCTGCATTGGGCTCTGCACTGACAGTGTGGAGCCTGCTTGGGATTCTCTCTCTCTCTCTCTCTCTCTGTCTCTCTCTACCCCTTCCCTGCTCACACACACTCTCAACATAAATAAATGTAAAAAAAAGTATAAAAATCAATGTCTTTAAACAATACATTATTAATGTTTTGAGTTATAAAATTTATATGGAACATAAAATTTCTCATTTTTCATGTTTTTCAGTATATAATTCAGTAGCATTAATTGTATTCACAATTGTTGTGCAATCATTACTGCCACCTATTACTAAAACTGTTTTATTACTCCAAACAGTACATTAGGAATAAGGAGGGTGTTTCTTCAACATAATACAGCCCATCTATGAGACACCCACAACTAATATACTCAATGCCGAAAACCTGAAAACTTTTCTCCTATGATCAAGACCAACACAAGGAAGCCCATTTTTGCCACGTCTATGTAGCACAGCACAGGAAGCTCTGGACAGAGCAATTAGGCATGGAAAAGAAATAAAGGGCAGCCAAACTGGTAAGGAAAGTGTACAATTCTATTCGTAGATGATACGAGCTTCTGTGAAGACACCCCAAAGGTCCCCCAGAAAACCCGTGAAATCTAATAAATGGATTCAGCGACGTTGTAGGAGAAGACTGACACACAAAATCAGTTGTATCTCTATACACTTGCAATTAACACTCCAAAGAGGAAATTAAACATCAATCCATTTAAATCACATCAAAAAGAACAAAATATTAGTAAGAGATTTAACCAAGGAGGCAAAAGACTTATGTACTGAAGACTACAAAATATTACTCAAGGAAATTAAAGAGGCCAAGCATAAATGGAAAGACAGGTCATGGCCATGGATTGGAAGGCTTACTATCAATAAGATGACGATACCATCCAAAGCAATCCAACGCAATTGCTATCAAAATCCTCATAGTGTTTTTCACAGAAATTGAAAAACCTGTCTTAAATTCATGGTTGGCTTTTGCACTTCCCTGGTTCCCCTGCCTGGCATGCTCTGGTACCATGTAGTGGCATGACTCTGTGTCACTTCCTTAGGTGAGGCTGTCACCACCTCGGTCACATGGTACCGATCGCTTCTCATTGTGGCCTTCCCTCACCACCCTGGTGCTTCTGGAAGACCTTTATTTGTCTTCTTTTTATCCGTGGCTCTTCATGTCATCTGGCTATAGTGTATATTTTACTTATTCTTTTTTTGCACTTCCTTTTTTGAATATAAAGTTCATGAGTTCAGGAATTTTTGACTGTTCTCTGATACATTCTCATCACTTAGAACATATCAGGCACATAGTAGGCATTCAAGACAGATATTTATTGAGCCCCAAGAATGAATGGAAGACATACAAGAAAAATGAATATATTTGGTCTATTGTTTTTGTAATGAAATGAGACCAACAAGGGTCAACTGCTGGAATTTTTGCCTCTTGCTTGCCTCAACAGAATTCCATCTTACAGTGAAACAAGTGGGGCGAGACCAGTCCAGCTCCCTTGCACACTCAAGAAGTGGCCAGTTCACATATTTCTACTTGAAAATCGTGTTCACATTGGGCTATTTTCAAATCATCAACTCTCTTTCCAATATACCACTCCCTGAATCCCAGTATATTTGAAATCTCTTCCTGGCCTGAAAAAATCATCAGTGTATCTTAATCCATCCTAATCTTCAATGGCAAAGGACCGGAGCATGGAGATGCAGTTATGGCTATCAGCGGGAGGCCAAGAACTTGACTTTGGTTGGGTGGGAGCAAATCTAGATATCAAGGGAGCAAGCAGGACAGCTGGTAGGAAAATAATGAGTCTGTACGCAAGTGAGCGAAAGGCATGAACGGTAACAGGAGACTCCCACAAGTGAGAAACTTAGTACGTGTAGACATAACTACATGCCAAACAAATTTACAATTTCACATACTTAACATGTGATTTTCACTTTGATGATGATGAGTGAACAAGAAGGAGAAAAGCTGTCTGTTAAAAGATGACTCATCTATGTCTTATTTTAAATGGATCTTGGGAGTGTTCCCCTGAATTACATCACCGAGCTCCTGAATCCATGAAATCACCAGAAGGACAGCTCAAAGCCACTCTTCATCTGGAGGGTCGAACATCATGATGGTCCCTTATCCAGGCTCAATTCCTGCATTTCTATGCTCAGGGGACAGCTCCTGCCCTTAGGAAGAGTAGCCCACTACCTCCCTGGGATCAGAGGTGTGCTCTTCCCACCCAGAGACTAACAGGGCTGGGCCCCCACATAAGCACTGTCATCCCACTCATTGGAACAGTACTTTTAAAATACCCAGGGAGTAAAATCAATAAAAATCAAACACATATGTTTCAGCATTTTTCTTTCAAATACATCATTTTGGTAGAATATCGATGTGTACCTTCCAACTTTCTATTTATCCATTCATCCTATTTTCAAAATAATCCACAGACATTCATAATCCCACCCATATAAGATTTCTTTAAAGCAGAAATCTTTTTTCACTACCATTTGCTGTTGAGAAAATGAAGGTATGAGTAAACTCTGGTAACTGCCTTTATGAAATGGTACAGTTGAAAAAGGGAGAATTTACCCATACGGAGAGACTACAGAAGCTGTTCCTCCTGACTGAGCCAGCCACAACCCCTTGTATAAACATGGGCCGAGGGCCTGATTGGATACCAGTCATGCTTGTGAAGGTGACATGCCACAGGATGGCAAGAGGGTCTTTGGTTACATCAGAATTTTGTTGCATCAAAGAATTCTAGAAAATAAGAGGCCCAGAAGCTCCAAGTGGGACATGACTTTCCTATGGAATCACAAAAAAGTCAATTGTTCTGCAGTAGTAACTCCTGTCAGTATTTGGATTGCAGGCCTCAGCTTTCTGGAAAATCTCAAAGGACCATGAATGAAGTCGGATTCCTGCTCATGCTCCATAGAAAACAACATGGCTGTTTCAGGGCAAGAATGAGGGTGTATGGTGAGTGAAGTCAGTAAGGTTCAGGCTAGATCTCAGGAACATCGACCCTATTTCTATCACTCCGTCCATTGTAGAATTAACCATTTATTTTTTCCCAATGGACCTGGGATCATTTGCAATGGGGCCTTATCTGATCCCACCTGACTTCCAGCTCATCCTTTTGTTTCTGCGCCTACAGATTTCATAACGTGATGGGATTATTTTGAAGGGAAATAGAAACATTATGTTTTTCATCTCATGAAGGAGGCAGCTCACAGTGCAAGCCCACGTTTGTTGCCTACTTCCTGGAGGGGTGACTGTCTCGTGATCCAAGGCCTGGCTCACACTTGGGATTAGACCAAAAACCAGGCCCCTCTCCCAAGAGCCCATCTTGGACATGGTGCCCATGTTTCAAATTCGTATCACCTTCCCATCACTGAGGGACTTTGATTTGGTCCTTTCTAATATGGGGTTGGGAAATTTATTTTCTAATTTGAACTCTATGCCTCAGTGTCTTAAGACAATCTCATTCCTGTCTTTCCCCACCTGTAACATTGACCTCTAAACATGCTGTCACTGCTCTGTTAGTAAAAGAGAAATCACAGGTAGATTTTTATTGATCTATATACAGAGGTGGAAATCATATTCGTTATTAGGGTAGGATTTCTTCCTTATGTCTACATGCTCTCTGCATGTGATACAGTGATGGGAAAATAGAGATAGAGATGAGAGAGACAGGAAGGGAGGGAGAGAGAGACAGAGAGAGGGAGAGACAGACATACACAGAGAAACAAAAACAGAGAAAGATACACAATTCCCACCCACCCGCATGCACACATGGGGGGGAAGGGAGACAGAGACAGAGAGAGAGCCTGCCTATTATGTTTTAAATAAAACTCCCCTCCCCCGCCTTGTCTACAGTCCTATAAACACCATTAGGTTTCTGTGTGATTCATTTTATATCCCAGGATATAGTCTCTTCTGTCTTCCAAAATACCACATTTTCAATTCCAGACCTGAGTCAAATTGGAGTCAGATTATACTGACACCCACTCCCCCCACCAATTTCTTAATTAACCTATACTGAGAGACTATGTTATATATTCTCTGTTTTTAAGCTTAGCAACTGACAGTTTTCCAAACATACACACTACTTAAAAAGACAGTCTTCGCAATCCCAGCCTGGTTCTTGGCACCTAATTGTCATCTCCTTCAAGGATACTTCCTATTCTAGCTGCCTCTTTAGCTTCTTGAAGCTCAACCTCCAGAGGTGGGACCCTAAAGTAGAAGATGAGCACTGGCCAGTGGGCCACCTTTCCTCACTGTGGATGCGGCCCACAGAAGAGCCAGGCACTGGCTGTTGAGGGGACCTCCTGTCCACCTCGTGTCTTTGAAGCTTCCTTTGAGTTTCATGCCAATAGCTGGAGTGGAGGGATAGCGCTATGATGTGATTTTCCTGCTGTGCCGGCAGGATTGCTCCATGGCCTTGACATGTTTAGTTACTCTCTGTTCAACTGGAATGTGTGGTGGCCAGCACCCCCGCCCCCAGCCGGAATGCCTGGGATTGTATTTTACTGGCTCGGCATCTTCACGGCTGGAAAGAGTCTCCCCAGGGTCTCTGACACAGAGTACGTTTTTCACATCATCCTTGGCAGACTGACCCTGATCTGAAGTCATCCTCCAAGACAAGATCAACAAGAAGTCCCATCAATGATAGCCACACATTCTTTAAATGTTGAGGAGTTAAATACCACTTAGCAGCAGGTGCTATATTTCATAGTTGGGTGCATTGTGTTGGAGAGTGGGGAGACACAGAAGAGACGGGCACACACAAACACACACACACACACACACACACACACACACACACACTGAAGACTGGATATTTAAAAATTAAATGTCCTCAGGATGTCTCGGTGGCTCAGTCAGTTAAGTGTCTGATTTCAGCTCAGGTCATGATCTCATGTTTTGTGGGTTCGAGCCATGTATCAGGCTCCGCGCTGATAGCTCAGAGCCTGGAGCTTGCTTTGGATTCTGTGTGTGTCTCTCTCTTTCACTCTGTCCCTCCCTGACTTGCACTTTATCTCTCTTTCAAAGATAAATAAACATTGAGAAGTTTATAAAAATAAAAAAAATTAAAAAATAAAATGTCCTCAATGTTTTTATGGAAAAATCTGCCTTGTTTCCATAAAAGCCTCAAGTAGGCAAACCGAACTCAATAACCTTTCCAGGAAACAAAACTAGAAGGCTCTGCCCTCTGGTAAGCCACATTGCTCTTGCAAGACTTCCAGAGCATTCCATGCAACCACCCTCCCTCCAGCAAACATGGAACAAAATTATCCATATGGCTCAGCTACAATCTGGTAACTATAGACAACCACATCAGGGTTTGAGTCCCTGTTCTCCTGGGCAACTTTGGCCAAGTTAGATCACCTTTCTGAGCCTCATGAGGATAACAGTAATATCAGTGTCATGGGTGTCATATATGAAGGGATCAGCCCTGCCCTGGGCAAATTTGTATTCAGTACATGTTAGTGACATTGTATTATTAACTTTTCTATGGAGCATGGAGATGGAACAGAGTCAACAAATCCTTTGACCCCAGGACCCACCCTGGGGCTTTAGAAAGGCTGGGGCAGGACTTGTATGTGACCCCTGGCCTTTTCCCACCAGTTTGAAGGCACTGGCATGACAGAAAAGAGAAGCAAGAAGCCTTACGAATGAACCTTGTGTAGGAGATCACCATCAGCCAGGACACTCTGGCTGTCTCTTTATCCCTCCCCAAGTGTCCTGGTGAGGAGGACAAATCATATGTTCACTCTATGAGTTGCCCTTAGTAGCTTCCAGAGCCTCCCTGTCCAATATTGTAGCCACCAACAAAACGTGCCTAGTACGCCCTTGAAATGTACTGGCTGGCCTGACCTGAGATGTGCTCCAAGTGTAGAAGATACACCAGATTTCAAAGACTTATGAAAAAATATAAATGATCACATTAATAATTTTTATACAGAATACATGCTGAAATGATAATATTTGGCTACCATGGTTACATAAGAATATAAGTAAACTTCACATTACTTGTTTCTTTTTACTTATTTGATTGTAAAACATCAAAAGTTAAATATGTGGGCTGGCACTGTATTCTGTTAGCACCATTGTTGACTTTGAGGTCTACGGACGGTGCCCACATAACTGTGCATTGGGCAGATGCTGTGGCCTGCCAATGGATTTTCCCTCTGCTTTAGAGGAGAATGCCCTCCCCACAGAACTTACAGAACTGCATTGTCATACCATTGGCTGATTGAGACTCTACCCCTCAATCGTAGCCTTTGATCCCGAATTGCCTCCAGGCTACAAACTTGCCTTTGTGCCATGGTTGCATGCCATCACACGGACGTTCAAAAGGGACCCAAACTCAACGAGTCCAAACACCATCCCTCATTCTCAAAGCAATATCGGTGAGTTCTTAATACAACCTCAAACTGTTTTATGTCCCAGCTTAGAAAATGTTCTTGATCCTTTATGTTTCCAAGCTCTTTATCGAAACCCCGTAGAATCCCTACTTGATGGATCCAGCTCTATCCCATGTTAACTTCCCTGCCTCTCCCTCCTCCCCTCTCCCCTCTTCCATCAGACCATGAACATGCCCAGTGCCTTTTCACCTCTGAGTCTTTAATCGGTATTGCCTCTTGTCATCCATGCTGTCTTCACCTTTTTTTAAAAATCTGCTTTGGGGGCTCTAGGTAACTCAAAAGTGCAGTTAAAATCCATATTCTCTGGAAGTTTTTCCAGCCCTCCCCTAGCTGGAAGTGTTCCATCATCCCATATCCACAAACATTTTGATTGTGATACTGTGATGGCACATTCCAGTTGGATCTGTGTCAGCATCATGCAGAACATTTTCTTTGCCACCTAGAAGGTGGACTACTTGTTTAGCATTTGATAGTTACTTATTCATCTTCTGACCCTTCCTCCTCGTAACAACTAGCCCTAATTTCCAACAATCGTTTGGAAGGCGCTAATCCATGAGGGCAAGTTAAGTGGATGACAAATATGTGCTTAGCATGTACTCTGGAAGGATGGCTGTCTGGGCTTGTCTGGGCTATGCGCTGGGAGAATTCTTTGGGGATTGGTGAGGAGGAATCAGACCAAGGTAGCATTTGGAAAGAAAAAGGAAACAATTAGGTTGTGCGCATCTTTGTAAGGAGACTAATCATGGCATGTCAAAACATTTGTTGAATGTGCATTTCAAGAAAATCTAATATGAAGATCAAATTCAGAAGTGGCGAGCCCAGGATGTGCTTCAAACATGGCTTGTTCTACCATTTATTCCTGCTTTCCCCTCATTATAGATGTGACAGATGCCTAGAGCTGGACTCAGCCTGTATAACCACGCTGATTACGGAATGATTATTAGAGCCATGAATAAGGAAGGCTTCTGGAGAAAGATAAAATTACACTTTTATTAGGACATCAAACAGGACCTTGCATGAAAAGAGCTACTGATCCAAAGGAAAGGAAAATAAAGGGGGAAAAGACCTTGAGGCCCCTAACTGTAATGGAGAGGCTGACGCTGGGCTTTCAGGAGAGCTGGTCGTGTGTGTGTTGAATTACAGGCAATTATCGGTGGTCTCCCTGTTGGCCCTGAAGAATTTAGAACTGCGTCAAAGGGAAACATGATCTATCAGAAGGGAAATCCTGCTGCATCTTTTAACCCTGTGTCCGTTCTGTTGGGTGGAACTTCTCTGTGATACATTTTATTCTTGAGATCTGACAGAAGAGTGGTTGGGGAAACTTACTGTGAGGATAACTTTCTCTCTCAGGTCACATGCTTTGACAGGGCCAAACTGGTGCTGTAAAAATACTGAGTGATTTTTATTTTTATTTTTTTAATGTTTATTTAATTTTGAGAGAAAGTGACAGAGCAGAAGTGGGAGAGGAGCAGAGAGGGAGACACAGAATCAGAAGCAGGTTGTGGTGACAGCTCAGAGCCTGAAGCGGAGATCAAACCCCACGAGATCATGACCTGAGCCAAAGTCTGCTGTTCAACTGACTTAGCTGCCCAGGCGCCCCATGAGTGATTTTTAGAACTGAAATAACTTGCGCCAAAGTCTTCTCTGCCATGTAGCAGTCTATCCATAAGGAAGGAAGCACCGTTAGTACACAAACCAATGTGTATTGTTCACCAAGACGATCTTGGGGTGCAAGACCATGATGCTCGGCCTGATTCTTCAAAGAAAAAGGTGCATTGACTATGGTCAATGCAATTTTAGTATTAATCATACTCCTTATATATCCGGGATATGGCGCATTTTCACAGGGACATACTGGACACCGAGACACTCACCACAGAAAAGTAAGGAAGACTGAGACAGTTCAAACACTCCATTGGGTCAGGCCAGTCAGAGAACACTGGATATTCCTGCAATGAATGCATTGTGCCCTGAGCTGATGAGAGTTGGCTCTTCTCATGCTTGTCCTCAGCCCACACCCACAGCAGGGACACACTATGCTTGTGGCTTCAATGAAATAAAGGTTATGGAGTTAAAAAAAAAAAAAAGGAAGCCCAAACACTTCAAGGATAACTCTTTTTGGGTTCTTATATTCCAGGTTGGATTAAAAGAGCTGACACTAACTAAATGTGAACTGGAGCCAAATAGCTTGACTTGCCTGTGGTTCATCTCCTCACATGTAAACATGAGTATGTGAGTGTGTGTCGTTCCAAAATTTGAAGTTCTATCAGTTTACGCTGAAGCAATGTTAGACAACCCATACCTTTGTATCAATACTCTAGATGAGTGTCTCCTCTGAGCGTTCACATAGAAATGCATAAAAGGGATGGTGACCAGAATGAGGTCCTACATTAGAATTCTTCAGGGAAAGCACTTCAGTCTGTGATATACTTTCTGGTGATATTAAGTTGGATTCTGTTTCATCTCTGGCTTCCAAGCATATGAGAACCATATTGCATGTTTTGATTTTAAGTTTTCTTCCCCTAATTACATCAATAGCAAGGCATTATTACCCCATAAACTTCAGAGAAGGTTCAAAGAAAATACCCAATACCATAGATTTGGGGGTACTGATAACCACTGTTGGAAATTTAATCTGTTTATTAATCTCCTTTTCATTATCCTTTCCATCTTTATGTTTACATAAACAGAGTCCGAAGGCACCAACAACTCACATACTTAGTACATTCCTACTATACATACCACATAAGCAGCCTTCATTTATGAGAATGTCTTTATTTGGTTGTGTCTTGGGTTTTTCTATTCCCGGCTTCTGGAATACTTCTTAGTAGAGAATGATGGTCAATAAAAGTTTGTTAAATGTATCAGTGGGTAAAGAAATGGTGGAAATACTCCACTTTCTCAGACCTTTCCCCATCCCTGGCAACTTTTCTGCTGAGAATCCTTTTCTACCCCCAGCTCCGAGTCAGGGAGACAGCCACTAGTGACTGATAAGTTGTGACTTGTGATAAAATCAATGTCTGGACTAGACATTGCTTCTCATGGGCAAAGAATATGTTCATGTATTATGATAAATAGATCTCTCAATGAGCAGAAGTGAAAAACAAGAGCCCCAAACAACTTGGCATTGGTCAAAGAAAGCAGAGGAATATAGGCGATAAAAATACACTAACCAAAAATGCTAGATGAGGTTTTCATGCCGTTGATAGTCACTGCCTGGGGAAAAATTCTCTGCTGATTATCGAATGGAAATCTTTCATGTACACGTGTCATCATTTCAATAGTGGATGGAATGGAAGCAGAGTAGCATTTATTATCATGAAACAGAAAATAGTTCTTGCTGACACCCTTGCCATTTTGTTTTAAAGTATGGTGAAATTTTGGGCACCCTCTCTACCCCAACTAGTTTCTTTCCTTGGCTTTTATGTGGGCAAGGTTGTTGTAATTTCTCTGTTCAAATAAAGTCTTTAGAAAGCCACAAAAGGAGATCTGGACCCTAAAGCTTAACGGATTCTGGAAAGCAGCTGGCTTGTAACATGAGTCATTCCAGTCAAGCTTTCTCTTTTGTATGTTTTCATCTGACCTAAAGAGTGGGTTATTGGATGTCTTCTGGCAGGTGCTATGGGATTAAGGAAGTAGCTGGTCAGAAACAAACTTTGAATTAGGGTTTTTAAAAAATAGTTTACTAAAGTAAATATGATCGTTAGCTTAATCCCCATATCCAACAGGAGGTTCAAATTTAATAGTGAGGTTAAAAAAATTGGTTGGCATGTGCATCCAAAGGTCTCTGTGCTTTGCTCCCCAAGTGTTGTATTTTAGTGTTAATGATAAAATTTTCAGTATATTCCCATTTATCAGGCTATAAGCATTCTAAAAGCTCACACTTCTATATTATTTTTCCTTTTTGGCAATTATGAGAGAAAACCAAGTGGAATATTAATAAACTTACAATGGGAAATTAGTTTTTTTAAGTTAACTTTACAGGGGTTTACATGGTCTGTGGAGATTCAGATCAGACTCTGATCCCTGTAAGTCTGGGTCATGATAAATTGATTTTCACATGATAAATCTCAGGTATTTCTTTATTTTTTTTATTTTGAGAGAGAGAGGGGGAGAGAGAGAGAGAGAGAGAGAGAGAGAGAGAGAGAGAGAACCCCAAATGGCTCCACGCTCAGCAAAGAGGCTTGATCCTCTGACCTTGGTATCATGACCTGAGCTGAAATCAAGAGTCTCATGTTCCATTGACTGAGCCACCCAGGTGCACCAACTTTCAGGTATTTCTGAAGATGCTTCAGGTTTCCCAATCATTCAAGAAAGAGGAACTTAAATGGCAGATACTTTCAATAGTGTCGACTGTCTCTTCATATGCCTAGTATTCAAATGAATGAGTTGGTAATCCATGTTGTATATACACCATATACTACTTGTATATGTTATTACTACAGTCCATAAGGAGAGTTTGGGAAGGAAATGACATGCACTTGCTGTTAAGGACAGACTAAAGAAAGGGTAAAATAAAATACCCTTTTGCATCTAGTAATGATAAGACCCAAGATTTCAGATCTAAAGATCTAAATTCAAGGATCAGCTTCCTCTCATGTAAAATAAGCATGACGTTGGGCACTAATATCACCCTGAAGAGATTCGCTTGTACCTCTACATGTGGAGATGAAGAATAATGCCTGCCCTCTCTCACAGGATGGTAAGGAATAAAGGAGGCCATTTTTGTGAAAACCTTTTGCAAACTCCAGAGTAGAATATAAATCAGAGGTCAGCAGACTTTTTTTGTAAGGAGCACACAATAAATATTTTAGGCTTTGTGGATAGATCTCTATCAAAACTACCCAACTCTGTTATTGCAGCAAGAAAGAAGTTATAGACTATGTATAAATAAATGGGGATGACTGTTCCAATAGAATTTTATTTACAAAATCAGGTGGCAGGCCAGAATTGGTCCATGGGCCATTGCTGGCCCCTGACATAAAGAATAGTTTTTGTCATGACTGCACAACAGAAATGCCCACAGCATAGCATGTTTGCAAATATATCACCCCAGTGCATGTTAATACATACATCGACATCATCAATCCACACTAAAAGCAATCTGCCTTTTTTCAAGCCACTGGGGCTTATAAGTAAATGAAATTGTGTTGGAGATATACAGGTAGAGCTGAATTTTCACACTTGGATTGCAGATCAGAGAGCCAGGCTAAGGCAACACGTTTGGGAGTTGGCATTTACTTGTCATAAAGTCTTATCTAGATAAGACTAATACATTGGCACCTTTAAATAGACATGAATCTAGTTTCTAATTGGATATCAACTGTTTTGTTCATTCTACACTTTTTCATAGATCCATAAGCAGTAAAGAATTGAAACCACAATAAAAGGACAACTCTGAAAAGCTAAAATGAACAGAAAAAACTATCAGATGTGAGTTTATTAAAGACCTTCTCTCTCAAATTGGAGAGAGTGAAGCTAGTGTCCAGTGATGGTGAGGATTGGGCGAAAACAGCCACTTGCAGGCACAGTGGGTTGACACATAAACTGGCCCAGTCGTTCTGGAGGAAAACATGTCAGGATCAAAACTCTTCAAAGTATTTGTAGTCTCTGAGCCAGCATTTCCATTCCCAGGAATTTATCCCAAGGATATAATCAGAAATGCACCCTGAGACTATGTGCATAGATGTTCGCTGCAGAAGTGATCATTACAGTGGCACCGTGGAAGTAATCTAAATTGCCAAAGATTTGGGGCACCTGGGTGGCTCAGTTTGTTGAGCATCCCACTCTTGAATTTGGCTTAGGTCTTGATCTCAGGGTCATGGGATCAAGCCCCGTGCTGAGCATGGAGACTGCTTGGGATTCTCTCTTTTCCCTCTGCTTACTCTCTCTCTTTCAAGAGAAATAAAGTGAACTTTAAAAAATTGCCAAAGACTTGAGAGTGTTAAATAACTGTGTTATATGAAAATTCATGCAACAAATAAAATAAATTTTAGATGAACTTCTTTTTTTAAAAAATTTTTTTTAATGTTTTATTTATTTTTGATCAGAGAGAGACAGAGCATGAGAGGGGGAGGGGCAGAGAGAGAAGGAGAGAACCAGAAGCAGGCTCCAGGCTCGGAGCTAGCTGTCAGCACAGAGCCTGATGCAGGGCTCGAACCCACGAACGTGAGATCTGACCTGAGCCAAAGTCGAAGGCTTAACTGACTGAGCCACCCAGGTGCCCCTAGATGAACTTTTAATAGCATGGAAATGCCTACAGTATTCTTTAAGGGATAAAAGGTAGTTTATAAAACAATACTTTAAATATGGTGTTGGGATGCTTAGGTAGCTCAGTTGGTCAAGCGTCCAGCTCTTGACTCAGATCATGATCTCACCATTTGTGGGGTTGAGCCCCATGTCGGGCTCTGACAGTACCTCCTTGGGATTCTCTCTCTCTCCCTATCTCTAAGTCTCTCTCTCAAAATAAACTGAAAATAAGTAAGTAAATAAATAAATAATATGTCAGTTACAAATATATTTTAAGAGCATGGGTAAAAAAGACACCAAAATGTTAATACAGGATAGAGATAATTCTTAAGATTATGAATGACTTCCAAGACAAGGGCCAAGACAGGAGCCCTTGGTGATCTTGGTGATCTTTATACTTTCTTGATTTAAAAAAAAATTGTCTCCAATAACCCTTTGAAATAAGAAAGGAAAAAGTAAACATTATTTAAAAATCAATACCAGTCAGCTGAACTTCAATGAACTGGATTATTTTTTTAAGGGACGGGGACAATTTCCTTAGGTATATGAGAGTCCAGTTTTCACACCAAAGTCTACTATTTTAGTCTCCTACAGGTGCTGCTCAGAGGTTAAACTTGCTCGTGTGAAGCAGTGTGGGACATACAGACTTGAGGAGGAAGCAGAGAACATTCTTTCTGATCCAGGATCTGTACTTACCAGCCCTGTAGGCTTGGGCACATTTTATAAGCTCATGACTGAGCCTCAGTTTCTATACCTATGAAAGGAGTTAATCATGTCTGCTCAGTTTACTCTTAAAGATTTGCTGGGAAGGTCAGGCATGATGTGTGTGTAAACATGAAGAAAGATACAGAAATAAAAAAACATCGTTGGCCTCAACAATAATACTATTTTACAATTATTTAGGAAATCAAACTCAAAGATTTTTGAACTGTGGTGAATAACAAGCTAGACTCAAAAGGAGATATCTGGCCAAGTTCAAGCCAATCATATGATCCAATTTGTTAGCTACCTCTTTTCCTGAAATTCCCACTTCATGGAGATTTTACTGTGCTAAGGAAAACTGGAAACCAAGACTCCTTTCTAGAAACCCTAGTAACATTATCCTCAAACCCATCTGCGAAGGTAAAAATGTTAAACTCCATTTCCTGGCCAAGTCCCAGCCCAGTAACTACAATCTACCTAAAATTTCACCACACAGAGCATCTTAGACATGGCAAAGGATGAAGGAGAGATCCTTCATGCCAATGTACCTGCTTCTTGCCCAGGCAGTGGAAAGGCATGCGCAGGGGTGGGAGGTGAGCCTCTGCAGCACGTCTGGGGGAGTTCTTGCGTTTGCACCTCAAGATTCTTGACTGACTTTTAGCTCCTCACCTGGAGGTAATGAAGACTAGTCAGGCTAGTTTCTTCCTCATCAGTGGTATTGAAAACCCAGACCCATAGGATGTTAAGGCTGGAGAGCCAGGGGAAACCACTTGCCCAGAGTTTTCAAGAAATATGCTTTTGCTGACAGTGATCAGTTTTAGCCCATCGGAACCTCCCCAGTGGGTCTCCAGATCGCTGCCCTCTAACCATGGATTGAGTTCCAGGTCTCCCTGCAGAGATGAGGAGATGTGCTAGTTAGCTCCTCCATGCACTGCAGGCCCCTCACGGCCCTTAAGATGCTGCAGTGTCATTATGTGTGTGTGTGTGTGTGTGTGTGTGTGTGTGTGTGTGTGTCTTTCAGCTATACAGGGAAGCCTCTGGTCAGAGCTGGGCCACCCTGGGTCTTCTGAGACCCTCCCTCAGGGTCTGGGTGACAGATTCATCCTGTGGAAACTGAGGAAGAGAGGAAGAAGGCATATCCAACTCTTCACAAGGTTGAGGATGAAGGAGAGAAAACAGCTTATAGAGGAGAGTAAGGGCAGGACTTTGAACCCAAACTGCCCAAGACTGTCACCAGCTCTGCCTTCTCCCACAGAGGAGACCCCAGGATCCTGAACCTCTCAGCATTTTGGTTTCTCACTTAGAAGATGTGGTTGCTGTGGGGACCAAACAGGTTGATGTATGCAAAGTGCTTGATCAAGGCACCATGTAAGTGTGCGCTATTATCACTGTTTTTGCTAAAAAGAAGTCAAGGGAGGATAGTTAGGCATGATATGTATTTGTTTGGGGTTTTTTTTTTTTTTTGTTAGCATGAGAGGCTCTGAGCATATTTATGAGCTGAGAAGGGGAATGACTGACAGACGGTTGGACTTCTGGGAGAGGCTAGCTTTATGAGGAGCAGAACCATGTCTGCCATAAGCATCTCTAGAACCACATGCAGGGCGGGAGGGCTTGGGGCCAGCCAAGAGGTGTGGTGAGGCGGGTGTGGAGGAAGCAGGTCTTCGGGCAAGGAAGACAGGTCTGGCTGCCCAAGGAGAGGAGCAGGGGGCAAGGGGGACAAGGAGCAGCCGGAAGAGCTGGGGTGGGGAACGGATGGGCTGTCTCCAGGTCAAGTACAAAGAACCGGCAAGCCATGATGCGAACTCTTCCAGTGCACTTCAGCCTTCTGAGTTGAAAGTGGTGAAGGTGGTGTGGCCCCTGGCTGGAAGTGTAGATGCTCATGGAGAGGAGGGAAGATATGGGAGGGCAAGAGCATGGCTAAGTGACCCACAGGGTAGGCTAGGCAGAGGGATGGACTCCTGGACTGGAGCCAAAGAATGGTCTCCGGGAAGTGAGGGCCCGGGGAAGGCTGTTGGAGGCCTGAGCTGGGAAAGGATGGGCAGGTGAAATGTGGGATGGCCAGGGTCTGCTGTTTGCTGACCCAACACGCAAGTTCTAGTCTGCACCATAGGCAGATTAGTGAAATCATAAAACACAACAGACAAGTCTACAAATCTTCCAACATCCGTCTCTTCCTTGCCTTCCATGGAAGGTAGAACACAGACCTCAAAAACCAAACCTAAGTCAAGAACACTCAGTCCAACCTGTTCCCCCTGAGCAAGCTTGGCCTTGGTTGTTTGTTTCATTCCAAGCCGTTACCCACGTAAATCCAGGGTCTCACGGTCCCCGAGTCCTTCCTGTTTCCTTCTGTGGCAGATCCCACACTCAGCTGACTGATATGCTCACCTGTGTTCAGACACACAGGGAGCCTGAGTGGCTTTCCCTCAGGGCAGACCTAGGGGAGGCTCCACAGAACAATGGCTTCATCACTGCCGCTCAAGCCACGGAGAGATTTCTGTCCTGTCCTTAAGAGGCAGCTCGTGTGACACACAGGGCACCAACAGTGTGAACGGTATTTCTCATTTTGTTTAACTCATCTCATTATCCATTTTCAGATTCAAATGAATTGTGATACCTTTAAAAAGCCAATCAGGGTGCCTGGGTGGCTCAATCAGTTAAACATCTGACTCCGCTTATGATCTCAATGTTCGTGAGTTTGAATCCAGTGTCGGGCTCTGTGCTGACAGCTCAGAGCCTGGAGCCTGCTTTGAATTCTGTGTCTCCCCCTCTCTCTGTCCCTTCCCCACTTATACTATGTCTCTCTCTCCTTCAGAAATAAATAAGCATTAAAAAAATGTTTTTTAAAGCCAATCACCTTTGGAAAGAAGATTTTCTTCCCAACCTCTCTGAGGGTGTTTATTGAAGATTTATTTCCAAAGGAGAAGATCACAAAGCAGATTCCCTTTGTATTACCTGTTCAGCAAAATCCCAGTGTGTATGTGTCATGAGTTAGAAATAGGGGTTACTGGAAAAAAATAATGGAGGGTTGCCATTAAATAGTTCTGAGGAACAGAGTTAAATACAAGTACTAAGTTACCATTGCTGCAGAACTTCTCAGAGCTTTTAAGGTGCTAAGAAACCTTGTTAGACTTCTGGGAGAGGCTAGCTTTATGAGGAGCAGAACCATGTCTGCCATAAGCATCTCTAGAACCAATGTTCTAGGACTGTCCTTTGGAAAAAGTCTCTTTAGTGAAGGGTCCTCATGTCATAGATGAGGCACGATCTCAAGAAGATAAGGTGACTTAGCCAGACCTGCAAAGCTAGCTGCAGAACTGAGATTCAACGTAAAACCACTGTGAGGTGTGCTTCCCTTTGCCATAAAGGGTTCCTCCTGGAAGGAATGTGCACATTTTCAAAGGGACACTTTGTTGTTTGTTGTTTAATGTCTATTTATTTATTTTGAGACAGAGCATGTGTGTACACATGCGAGATGGGGAGGGGCAGAGAGGTTGAGAGAGAGACGATCCCAAGTAGGCTCCACATGGTCAGCACAGAGTCTGACGCGGGGCTCAATCCTACAAACCATGAGATCATGACCCGAGCTGAGATCAAGTGTCGGAGACTTAACCGCCTGAGCCACCCAGGTGGCCTCAAAGGGAACACTTTTTTAAAAATAGTTTATTATCAAATTGGTTTCCATATAACACCCAGTGCTTCCCCCCACAAGTTCCCCTCACCATGACCATCACCCCCCTCCTTCCCTCCCCCTCTCCCTTCAGTCCACTTTGAATGAGAAACACCCAGGTATGTATGTGGGCTTGTCCCAACCTGCCCATTGATTTAGGCTACGAGCAACCTCTTGAGTGGACATGGTGAAGGCATAGGACATTCTGGGATGCAGCTTCCTCTGGGTGGCCAGGGTGGGCATCAGGACACTCCAAGTTCCTAGGGAGGGGAGCACAGCCA
Source organism: Suricata suricatta (assembly GCF_006229205.1). Taxonomy (NCBI): domain Eukaryota; kingdom Metazoa; phylum Chordata; class Mammalia; order Carnivora; family Herpestidae; genus Suricata; species Suricata suricatta. The sequence continues at coordinate 11,669,421 of NC_043704.1, read as the reverse complement.
GCAAGAGAAGCACAGAAGGAAAAGGGGACTTGCCATTTTACGATCTGCCTGTGTTCAAGAAAGGGAGCGGCGCCACTCCCTCCTCCTCGGGCACACAGCTCCTTACCGTAGGATGCAGATCTTCAATGACTTCTGCAGTTGGCATAGGACAGGGGCTGTCCCGTAAACCTAATTCCCACATATAACCTTATTTTAATAGAAAACTTTATTCACGCTCCAAACAACTGACTCATCAGTGTTCTTTAGGAGAGAAGCTGTTTATAAGGAGTCGTGTACCTGCACCGTTTGCTCAGATGGGCCACTTCTGGCAGTGGAAATAAGTGAGGAGGCTGGGGAAGATGAGGCCGTGTTATGCTGCAGATGGAGTGTGATGGGAATCTAGTTAACCACGCCCAAGACCCGTCCAAGGCCAAGTCACAGAGCAGAAGCCATTCCCAGTGCGCCCAGCACCCCGGCCCCATCTCCGGCCCACTGAAGGGTTCCTCCATGGGTTTCCAGAGCTGCGATTAGGTGACCAGGCTACTTGGGCAGTTCTGAAGCCTGAATTACCAGGCATGGACAGCACTACTGGAATCAAATGAAACGGACAGCAAATTGAACCTAACACGCACATGATAATTTCTATAATTGTTGTAGAGTGTGGAGTAAATCAGCCAGTGCACTGGAGTCAGAAAGCCCAAGGTTCAACTCTGTGCTGTGCTATTAAACAGCTCTTGATCTTGGGTGATCTATTCACCCCTCTGAACTTGGTTTTGTCATCGCTAAAATGGGAACAACACCTACTCCACAGGGTGCTCCTGAGGTTAATGGCACACACATTCTTTTCACTCAGGACTTGAGATGGATCTCACTAAGGTTAGAAGGGCAAGTTTCTGTACCAAGGGAGCATGGACCACCTCAACAAAGCAGCCCTAATCCTTCCAGTGGTCATCTCAGAACCCCATTTCTGGGGCCAGGAGGGGCCAGGAAGAAAGGGGCCAAGGGGCTCCTGGGTGGCTCAGTCAGTTAAGTGTCCAACTTTTGATTTTGGCTCAGGTCATGATCTCATGGTTTCTGCATTTGAGCCCCGGGTTATTCTCCATGCTAATGGTGCAGACCCTGCTTGGAATTCTCTCTCTCCCTCGCTCTCTGTCCCTCCTGTCCTCTCTCAAAACAAACAAACAAACAAACAAACAAACAAGCATTAAAAAAAGTAAAGAAAGGGGCCAAGACAGGAGCCCTTGGTGACTTCCCAATGTTTGCCCCAGGGGCCCACACATCCAGCCTCTTTTATGGTCTCCCACAGAGGGAATCTAAGTGTGCAACCTTATGAGTCTGCTGCCTCCAAATCTCAGCCTCAAAGCCTGTGCACATGTCCCTGTGTGTGTATATTCCCATGGCCATGGAGTGGGGAGGGAGGGTGTGAAGCTCAGAGTTCTGAGTCATGGGCAGGTGGGCGGGTGGTGAAAGGGGACAGGGATTTATACAGAAAGAGGTGAGGGGAGGGAAAGACTGATGGAGACAGTCTCCCTAGAACTAAGCTGGGTTCACTGTGATTTGGGAGGCCTGACGAGGCCTAAAGAGCCTTTCTTTCCCTGTACCCAGCCCTTCCCCATTTGGCTAGGATGAGACATGCCTTTGGTTACAGGGGAAGGCCTTCATTCCTCAGTGAAATCAGACCCCTCAATGTGCCAACGTTTGGGTGCACTGACGCATTAGCACAGGATTGAAGGACGTAAGGCCCAGCGTGATTGTGGGAGCCCTGAGCGAGCAGAGCGACCTGTGTGATAGGCAGTAAGACTAGAAATCATCCATTTGCAGGTGGTTAACAGGCTGCACCTTGCTGAAAGATCAGGCTTACCTCCATCCAGGCCTGAAGCAGCAGGTTGAGCTGGAAAATCTAAGAAGGTACAAGCCAGCATGTAAAGGTGCAAGAGTATTGAAGTGGAAATGAAGAAACCCACATCTCATTTACATGCTGTCCTGTGTGGCTTTGGGCAAGTTACTTCCCCTCTCTGGGCCACAAGGTGCTCATGTTTAAAACAGGCAGGGAACGAGGCAGGGAAATCTGTCCTGCTGCAACTCACTCTGGGTCTATATTGCCGGGATACCCAAGCACTGGGGGAGGGGGCTCTGTGTTCCCCATATTTCTCATAGTTCCGTGTTCTCCAATTCATTTTTCTCATAACCCGCTTCCAGAAAAGGCTCTGTGGCCCCTTTATTCTAGGTATCAATGACCAATAACCCTTCCAGAGAGAGAATCGAAGTCTTTGGCTAAAGGATGGAGGGCTAACAGTGAAACTGTCCACTTGATCTGGGAGGTCCAGTAGCTTTGGGGGCAGCAAGGACCCACACGGACTCTGAAATCACACCCTGGCAACGAGCTTCATGTGCCCACAGAGATCAAGACACAGACTCCGTTTAAGTTTAAGAACTTAAACAAGGAAGGGGCCCAGATCTTTAATTTTTGCTCACCTAGGATGCTGCCTCCCTTCTAAAGGAGACTGAGTGGACTGAAGGCCAGGGATGACCCCCAAGGCTCAGATCTGGAACAGTTATATTAAGTCAAATGAGTAATACGGACAGTGTAGTATATTGTTATGGGCCGAATCATGTCCCCTCCTAAATTGTGTTGGTGTGTCAACCCCCAGCTCTCCAGAATGTGACCTCATTTGGAGACAGGGTCTTTGCAGGGGAAATCAAGGTAAAATGAAGTCATTAAGGTGAGTCTTAATCTGGTGTGACCAGTGTCCCCCTACAAAGTGGAAATTTGGACGCAGGCTCGTGCAGAGGGAAGGTGCTGTGCAGACACAGGGAGAAGACGGCCATCTATAAGCCAAGGGCAGAAATCCGGAACAGATGCTTCCCTCACAGTCCCAGAAAGGAAGCAACTAGGCTGACATCTTGATTTTGAACTTCTGGCTTCTAGAACTGTGAGAGAGAATGTTTCCATTGTTTGAGTCTCCCAGGCTGTGGCAATTTGCTGCAACAGCCTCAGCAAACCCCTACTAATATCATGAAAAATGTTTTCCCCTGCAGGCTTGATGAGTAATTTGATTATTAGGGTGATCTGATATTTTCCTAATTACAACTCCATGTGGGGACCAGATAAAGGCACTCTACACATATGTTGGTCTGTGGGCATGCAGCCTGGGGAATGAATGGTCCTTTTCTTTGGAGAAGACACTTCATCTTCTAGGCAGGCATACCCGATGCTGTGATTCTTGATTTGGCAAGTGGAGCCTACATTGGATTTCAGCCTACTTTGTCCCCTTAACTGGTTGTCTTTGTATAGTGCCCAAACTGCTCAACTGTCCTTAGTGAACATACACAAGACCAAGAGCCCCTAAGGGACAGGGGTCTATCTTAGTGCTTTGAGGGCTCTAGGACTTAGCCCAGGGCTAGCTTTCTAAGGACGCTTAGTCAACTTTTGCTGTCTGAATAAAGGCAGCTTGATTTGAAGGGAAGCTGGAAATAATTTCACCAGGACACCCCTAGCACAAAGTCTCTGTAAGTCTCCACTGCCTTGGGGATGAGGTCCTTCTACTTGGCTTAGACTGGCTCAGACTAATTTAGACTGGCCCAACCAATCCATCACTACCTCCCAACATCGTATTCCCCTTTCAGTCAAAGTGATCAGCTCATCAGACTAAACCATGCACTCGGCACCTCCTGCCTTGCAGATGCTGTTCCCTTTCCTGGGTTATTTTCCAACTTTCTCCTGTCAATGCTTAAATCCTCACTTTGCCTGAAGCCTCTGAAATGGCTCCAGTGACGGTCTTTCAAAATGCCACAGCACCACAGCACACACCACTCCATCCCGTGTGGTTTCAGGATGCTACCTCGCTATCTTTTGTCTCCAAAGATACTGTAACTGATCAGGGCAAAAGCTATCTCATCTTCTTCTGTATCTGGAAGAGGCTCAGTCTAGGACTGTCACCCTACAGAGCAAACGACCAACAAGTTGATGTAGAACATTGACATTTACAAAGTCAGAAGGACTCAGTGTGTGATTCTCAAAGGCCCTAAATATTTTGGGAAAATATCGAGATGATTTACAGTTGGGGGAAATGTTCTGGGATTGCTGTAAGTAAACACAGTAACGTTCCTTGAGACCCCAGGGCCTTTGCAGCTCAAATGGGACCATGCGGCACATCCCCACAGCCTAGAAAGAGGAAGAAGACCCTATTCTCAGCAGCCATCCAGGGAGAGGAATTGATGACCTGCCAGCCAGCCTCTTGCCTGGTTAATCATCAACCCCTTCACCTGTGGAAGCCAAGGGCATCACCAGAACAAATTCTTTGGATGCGCGACTCACCGACTCAGCGGGAGGCTCGTTGGCGGCTTTGCTGGCACTGTGCCAGCTCCCGCCTGCATCCAGAATTCTAGCTGAGGACTATTCAGAAGTCATTTTCATGAGAGCAGAGAACCGTGAGCAGGTGCCGGGATGTTTGCATAGTCTCAGGCTTACGAGGGCCTGTCCAGGGCCCTTGGGTTTCCTACTTGCAGATTTTGAACACTTTAAAGAACACTTTAAAGCAAGTTGCGTCCTCCCCACAAATGATTCAATCCTATATAGAGAGCATATAAAGAACTGAAAAATTATCATGCTCTCAAAGCCGTGAGAGTGGCGCATGGTTTGGAAAGAGAACAGGCAGAAAGGTGTCTTTCTCTATAAAAGGTTTTTGTCATTTCTTCCCGGACCCGCCTTTCAGACAGCCTGGAAACACGCGGGACAATGATCTCTTGTGCACGTGTCATCCCAGAACTTACACTTAATAGCAAAGACGGATCGTGGGCTGATAACGGCACCGGGGAGAAAACACGGGGCTTTGGTGTTTGGGTTTCGTTGGCCCTTGTTTACAAAGTGGCGCCTGAGAAAGATGGGCCGGGCCCTAATTTCTGAAGGATGTGCTGTCAAGAGAGCACAGCAGGTATGGACAGGGGGCTCTCAGCAGAGGCCGAGAAAGGGGGAGGGGGGAAAGGGAGACGCAGATGTCACCCGCCAGAGCACCAACTTCTTCCTCACACCCCGCAATCCATCTCTGTCTCAGGGTACAGCTGGGGTGGTGGGCTAGGCTGACGCGTGGCTGCAAATCACGATTAAAAAAAAAAAGTAACCACGTACCTTGAGTCTCTGGGTCCCTTAAAACATGCCCTTATTTTTTTGTGCCTTATTTTTTTTTTTAAATACAATTTGTTTTTTACAGCTTTTAAGAGTACTTTGCTTCCACAGAACCTCACAGAGAGTTCTTTTTTTAAAAAATTTTTTTATGTCTTTTATTTTTGAGAGACAGAGAGATAGTGCGAGCAGGGGAGGGTCAGAGAGAGAAGGAGACACAGAATCCGAAGCAGGCTCCAGGATCCGAGAGAGCTGTCAGCACAGGGCCTGACACGGGGCTCGAACCCACAAACCATGAGATGATGACCTGAGCTGAAGCTGGCCGCTTAACCAACTGATCCACCCAGGCGCCCCCCTCACAGAGAGTTCTGACCCAAGTCTCTGTCGGTGGCCTTTGAGAAGGGTGGTGGGCGCCCCTGATTCCTCCTTCGGCTGCTCTCCTCCACAAAATGGGATCCGTCCCTGACTCATCAGAAAGCTTCCCTAGATGTGGCTGAGTGTGGAGTCCACAGGGGAGTCTGAGGCTTCCCATTTTCCCTCCAGCCTGGCAGTGGCAACTCCCGGGAAGCGACTGCATGGGCATTTGGGACGCACACAGCCATAGTATTTGCTCAAGAGAAAATTCCATGCATGGCAGAGCCCACTGGGCACCGTGTCCTGTGTTTGGGGCTACGCTTAGGCAAAGTGGGCTTGAATCCTGGAGCCAGATGGTCTGAACTGGGGCTCAAGATTCTGGGCACCAAGCTATGCATCAGTTTCCTCAGCTGCAAAATGGAGTTAATAATAGTATATCCCATGGAAGGATTGCTTTGAAGATCGTATGAGTTATTATTTGCAAAGTACTTAGAACAATGTCTATAGCAAGCGCTATAGGAGTGTTTGTGAACTAAGTAACTATGAATAAATAAGATAGTCTTCACTTTCCAGGACCTAATATACTTTTTTCTCTATTGGGGTAGATTTGGGTTGCTATTCGTGGAATAAGCAACAATCACAGAAACTCTTAATATAGCAACTCAAACAGAGCACTGTGGGTATTATGCATGTTTGTGTGTGTAAACAAGATAGAAATATATCAACCCAAATAGAATTGCCCTCTCCGCTTCAAACTCCAAAGCAACTGACCAACAGACCCTAGAATCAAGTGAAAATGTAAGATATGGACATTTTGCTGGTAGAGATGGGTTAGAGAAGACTCTGAAGGCAGAAGACTGCAACTGGAGTTGCCTCCAGTCTCCACCTGAGTGCGGATCATGGAAAGGACCCTCGGGACCCCATAGCCAGCTGCGGGCCGTGCACTGCCTCACCCCTGCTGACCCCTGAGATGGGGCTTAGTTGGGGAAGGAATAGGAAGGCAGGCCCTGACTGGGGCGTCATCCAAGGTGAGAGGAGCAGAGGAAAAGGGACTCCTCCTAAGGATTCCCATTGTATGTACTTCTTCCCCAACAGGGCAGAGGGGGGCAGATAAGAGGAAACTCAGTGCCATTTTCTCTGTTTCTGGCAAGCGGGAGTTCCCATCTAAGAGGCTGGCGAGAGCCCCAGGACCAGGCAGAAACGGCCCCCAGTGCACATCTCACAGAGAGAGCCTTGTTTTTCTTCTGCAGCACCATCAGCCTACGTATCATAAGCAGCTTGTTGAGGCATCATTGGCTAATCAGACTGGGCACAGGTTAAGGGGTAGTTACGAGGCCATGTAGATCATAGTAACTGTCCCTGACGGAGCTGCTTGGTGGCTCTGTGGTTTCCTAGTGGCGTTAAGGAGAGAGATGTGTCTTGCCTTTGAAGAGGAGAAGCAGAGTTCAAGAGTCAGTATGTGTAGTCAGGGGGTGGCAAGGGACAGAGCGGGGGCTTCTTGGCCTTGCCCTTATAGAGCCTGGTGGACCTCCAGCTGGCCCCACCCAGGATGGCCTGAAATGTATCTGATGTCAGAGGACAGTAGCCAACCAGCAGGGCCCTGGGGGAGTTTAGAAGCCAGGTCTCCTGCCCAAAAGACCTTGAGTTACCTATCACATTTGAGGATTTCGGCCATCACTACTGACCGGTAGGGTTCCAGCCACAGCAGCCCTGTGGTTCACTGTTTCCATCACGTAGAGACAACAGGCTTAGTAAATAACCCCAGGAGCACAGATCATGTAAATCACAGAATAATTAGGCAGTGATGGGTTTTGAGTATTTATTGCCTTTGTTGTAAAATCATCTGTTGAACAATAGTTTATATAGTTTTGTTTCTTTTAATATATTTTTTAAATATTTATTTATTTTTGAGAGACAGAGACAGAGAGAGAGAGACAGAGCGCGAGTGTGAGCAGGAGAGGGGCAGAGAGAGGAGACAGAGTCCAAAGCAGGCTCCAGGCTCTGAGCTGTCAGCACAGAGCCCGACAGAGAGATCGAACTCATGAATCGCAAGATCATGACCTGAGCTGAAGTCAGATGCTCGAGCCACCCAGGTGCCCCTGTCTAGCCTCATTCTGAATGACGGCTGTGTCAAAAGGCCAGCTTCCAAAAGCCCTGAAAGTTAACTATAGACTCTTTTGAGCACCAAAGGCTTGCACCCCGTGTGTCCTTGTTGTAGGCAGACGGGGCAGGCCTTCACCCACGAAGGGTCTCCCTTCCGTAATTCCCTCTCCCTCCCAGAGTGGCAGCAGATCGTGCTGGTGAGTAGTGGCTGCCCTTTGCCCACAAGCAGACTGGGCTGTGAGTGACCAGCTCCCCTTCCAACAGACAGTCCACAGACACCCAGAGGTTTCCGGTGTGACCTCAGGGGCCTGTGGGCCAGAGCAGGGCCTCCCTGGCGATGCAGCCATGCTTTCTCTCCTGTGGCCCTCCATGTGCAAATGCATCCACGTGCAGATGGGCCGAGAGCCTGGGTGTGAGGAAAAGGTGGGGGCCGTTGCTCAGAAATCAGGTCAGACCTGCTCGGTCCACAGGGGAATGCCTAGTGCATATGACCGAGGATGGATGGGCAGAGTGAAAATGAGGTGAGTATCTACCAGAGCCAGAGGGTCCCGGAAGTCAGACTGCTTCTTTTGTATATATAAATAACATATATGTAATGCGAAAATATTAATCATGTACTACCTTAGGTGACATATATTATATTATTGTATATTATGTTAATGGGAATTATGTTATATTTATAATATGATAATATATTAATCATTTATACATTAATCTATTTCTATTGTTTTACAGTTAATATTCATATATACTAAATCAAATGTTTTATTGTAGATTACATAGATTATATTAATATTGGCATGTTGCCCAGCTTCCTTGACAGCCAGGCAAAGCCTCGTGTTTGTTTAAGTTCTGGCCAATGACCTTCGAGCAGGCCAGAAATGTTGTGGGCACATTTCAGAGCCTGTTATTAAAGGGAACGAGTAGATCTCCTCATTCCATATTGTCTCCTCTGACTGGGTGGAATGTGGGCATGTTATTGGGGTCTGGGGCAGCCATTTTGAGCCATGAGGTAAGAGCCAGGCATTGTGGAGGGCAGATCATCACGGCAGAAGAGACTCAGTTCCTAGCACTCCTGACAATGCCATACTGACCTATCCAGACTGCGCGCAAGAGAGGAATGAACTTTTATCTTGTTTGAGCCTCCAGTAATTTGGAATCTATTAGAGCAGCCCAACCAATATCCTGATATAATGCAATATATTGATCTGCCTGCTGTGAACCATCAGAGCATGTCTGAGGCAAAAGTAGACGTCTTAGCCTTCCCCCAAAAGACTTTGCAGAATTTTAACTCACTTTCTGCATCTTATTCCTTTAACTTTATAGAGAATGAGGATCAGTTATATAGTGGAGCTCCTACCCAGCGCACCTGACGTGAAGGTGATTGCATCTGGCTGCTCCTTTTGTTTTTGTTTTTGTTTTAACCAGGTGTTGTTGGAAGGTGAAGTTGATGGTTTAACCTTGTATAAGACGTTGCACACGGAAGATCTTGCCTCTTTCAACCTAGACATATTTGCAGTGTTCCATTATTCATTTATAACAGTGCTTAAATGAGAAAGAAGTTCATTTAGGACATTTCAGTGAGGTCTGCAAAGTCATGAAAATAAATAGTTGTGCATCAATTTGAGCAGTTGTCTGCCACAGAAAGTTCCTTCTTGAGTGTATTCAAGGCCCTCCATGGCCTGGAGAAACGTGCCCTCCTCCCACAGAGCTTTCTGTGTGTCAGTCCGACAGGAAGCCTACCCTCCCAATAGACCGTGAACTTCACTGCTCATACCTGGCTCCCACTCGCCTTGGCTCATCCTCTCCTCCTTCCCTAAGAATGAATCATCCTTTGACTTGAGTTTTTACTCAAGTAAAAACTTTCATCGTCAAGTTGAGTTATTTATTATTAGAGTCTATACCTGGATTAGCTCAAATGTATGGGGACTTATATTTATTTGGATCAAGCACAGCAGCTTTAATTGGGAGAACGTGGCCGCAGGAAGCTGATGAGATAAAGACGAAACGGCCCCGGAAGTGGGAAGGTAGGCTCGCGAGGAGGTATCTGAGGAGTGGTTTCCCATGAGGAACTGCCTGACAGGAGAAATTTACAAATTTGAAAAAGTTTCTAGGGGAGGAAATGGGAAAATGATAGGACTCTCTGGAAATCCTTAGAAATAAGGTCAATTCTTATTCCCTCGGGATAGTTAGTTATTCATCACCAACACAGGAAGATTAAGGGATGCAGATGGTCTGTTTCTACCCTGTGTTTTTGGACAAAGAAGAAGAACAGAAGCAAATCCGAAACCTCAGGAAGAGAACTTGAATATGTATGGGCAGCTCGAGAGGCCGCAGCAAAGATCAGGACCCTCAGATGCAGTGGTCTCTCCCTTCTGGGCTTTGAGGCAACAGGAGCCATTTTCTGTGATTGGAGAAGGGTGTGTGTGTGTGTGTGTGTGTGTGTGTGTGTGTGTGTGATTGTTCTCTGTATGCTCAGACAAGTCTGTGTTACTGATTTGAGAACACAGAGTTTTATAGGTTGTGTGAAACTATTTCCAGGTTAATTCTCAATGACACCCTTTGGCTTGGAGGGTCAAGTTGTTTGGTTTCCAGCGAACACTGTGGTTGTGCCTGTGGTTACCCACGGACTTCTCATCTGCTTTGCTTATCTGATAACAGGCAAATGGGGAAAGAGCTTTTAATATCCCCCAAAAGGGGAAGATTGGTAATTAGTTATTCACCGCATGGAATTGGGCCAGGTCAGTTTACTCCAAGACCGAAAACAATCTGGATATTGGACTTCGGGGTTCCTTTTCCACAAGATTTGGGGTCACTGGTCTCATCTGGATCCCTTTTTGTTTTCATTTCTTTTTTATTTTCTGTTGTTTTTTTAAGGGCAGATCAAAGCATTATATACTGCGAAAGAGAAAGCAACTTCACCTCCCCCTAAACTGTGCCATTTTCTTGACAGGTCATAAATTTTGGCCCCACACTTCTCGCCCCCGGGATCTGCCCATAGCCAGCCGCCCCCGGGGGGTCTTCGGCCCATCCCTGCTCTCTGCACGGAACGCCAGCAAGGGCATCCTTGAGAAAAAGCAATGGGTGAAGTTAACTGAAACAACAACGCACAAAGCAACAGCCAGAAACCCAGAAACGGCGGGGGGACAAGAGAAGCGGAGACAGGAAGGGAGGCGGTGGCGCGGGGCCTGGTGCGGCGCGCACTGCAGCGACGGAACTTCTGCAAAAGCTGCCTGCCCGCGTTATCAGCGGCGCGCAGGCCTGTGGTTTTCTCGCTCTCGCAACCCTGCTTTAACTGCCGGTTTATTTTTCGACAAACAGGATGCCTCCATTTGAGGCTGTCAGCATCCCAGGCTCACAGAGAGAAAAGAGGTAGTGCAGCCCCACCCTAGAGGCAAGGCGGGGAGCGGTGTGGGGGGGGGGGTCTGTTTCAAGAGGCTTCCCAGAGAAGAAAGGAGCCTGCAGGTGCAGCCGCTGGGAAGGCATCAAGGAGGGCGGGCGACAAGGCAGGAGGGAGTGAAACCCGAGGCCCCCACCCTCCACCCTGTAACTGATTACAATGCTGAGTCTTTGCAAGAATCTGGAGACCGAGAGGTCCAATCGTGGGGACCAGACTGGAGATTTAGGACAAAGCTCCTCGAACCTAGGTGTGCATGCGCATCTCCGGGAAGCTTTTGTGGAAAGGCTGATTCTGCAGGGCTGGGCTAGGGTTCGAGATTCTGAGCTTGTACTGAGTTGCCAGCTGATGCTGATGTTACTCGTCCAAGCCACAGTTTGCATCCTAGCAAGGCTTTGGGAGATCCCTGTCTGGCCGTTCTCCACAAATTCCTTGTTTGGAGTCTCTGTGGAGGCCACAAGCCACCGGGCGGAGGGATCCATGGGAGAGCGAATCCTCATGGGTGCCCTGCACGCATTTCAGCCAAGATGCGTCTGTTCCCATGGTTCTGCTTTATCACCAGCTACCTTGCTCCCCGAACATTCCTTTATGCTCCAAAGGGAAGGAAAATTATTAGAAAGCGTTAAGGGATTTTTAGCATCCCAATTGGGAACACCTTCAGGATTCAGGAGTGTCTAGGTTAGGTTCTGGGCCCAGAGGTAATGGGCAAGGGGTAGGATGTAACAAATACATAAAATAAAAAAACTCACATGAAAAACTCCAAACCAGTCAGGGTCTTCTTGTTGGCAAGATGAATTTGCATCTCGGAATTTCTACTTGTCCACAGCTTTTTCAGAAGCTGGGTACTTTGGTGCAGTGGTATAGAATCTGGAGCCCATATTTGAGTGTTCTAGACCCAACTTGATCTCACGCTAACTTTAGAATCCCCTGGCATACACAGTAAAGTACATGTTTTTGAGTCACGTGTAATAAGCAGTAAGTATGATCTTGGATTGGAGACACCAGAACTAGAAAAATCTATAGTATGCGAGGAAAACCATGAGAAGATGCACCTTCTAGAATGGCTACATCCCTGCAGAGGAGGAGCTGGCTGTCAGATGGAGAAATACGAGCTGCTGAATTTGACCAAACCCTGAAATTTCATGAAGATTCTATTTTGGCTTCATCAAAACCAGTCAAAGGCTTCCTGTTATCGAGCGTTTCTCTAAGTACTGCCAGCATTACAGGGCTGTGAAAATGCAGATTCTCGGGGCCTCTCATGGTCTCTCATGAGGCCCCGAGAATCTGCCGTTTAACAAACCCTGCAGGGGGGCTCTCATGTACTGCCAACTTTAGGACCTCACCTTCCCCACCCCATGTGCAAGTTCAAGTGCGGCCTTCTTGCTGCAACATTCAGAGATCTGGCTTCAATTTTGCTGCTCACTGGTGAGCCAGAGTGGTCTCTTCATTGCACATGAGCATCTCCTGAGCCAGCTCAGCAGGCCACCTCATTCATGTCATCTCCTCTGTCCTCCCCAGCCCTGCACAAAATGACCCCCCCTCCCCCCAGATCACTTCTTCTCAATTCAGCAACCGGTCACCTTCCTGGTTCCCGATGCTTCTCACATCTCTGCTGTGCTCCTCAATCATTGCTTTGTTCGCTGACTGTTTCTCCTGCTTGGGCCTTGTCTTCTTTGCTAGACAGTAAGCTCCTGGAAGGCCATTTCATGCCACATGATCTTTGCATTCCAGGTTCTTTTCTTTTTTCCTTTTTTTTTTTTTAAACATTTATTTATTATTGACAGACAGAGAGAGACAGAACATGAGCATGGGAGGAACAGAGAGAGGGGGAGACACAGAAACCAAAGCAGGCTCCAGGCTCTGAGCTGTCAGCACAGAGCCCAGTGCCGGGCTTGAACTCACAAAATAGAAATCATGACCTTAGCTGAAGTCAGATGCTTAACTGACTGAGCCGCCCAGGCACCCCTCCAGGCTTTTTTCTAATGTTTTATTTATTTTTGATACAGAGAGAGAGCATGAGAGGGGGAGGGTCAGAGAGAGAAGGAGACACAGAACTGGAAGCAGGCTCCAGGCTCTAAGCCAGCTGTCAGCACAGAGCCTGATGCGGGGCTCGAACCCACGAATGTGAGATCTGACCTGAACCGAATCAGAGGCTTAACCGACTGAGCCACCCAGGCACCCCTCCAGGCTTTTTTCTAATACATGGTCATGTACATATCGACCGTTCAGTGCATTTGCTGATGGGTCATTGCTAACATGTTCTGCGGAGTGTGATTAGCCAGGTACCCGGTGGGTCTGCGATCAGAGGAGGCTGGGAAGGAAAATGGGAGTGGTAGTAATAGGCTTTGAGAACCATGAAAACAGATGGAGTGAGGAAAAGGGAGTGTGGACCCCCAGCTCATCTGCTTGCAGTATGAAGTGGGGAAGGAGTTTCCTTTTGTTAAATATAGGTCCCATTCTACTTGAAATCCACATGATCAAAGCTATGAACCAAAGGATGGATGTCTGTTTCTCAAACTCATCGCCCAGTGGCAACTCTCTTGAGTGGCCTCTCCCTACTGTCCTCTCTGCTCACAGCCTACTCCAAGCTCAAGTTAGAGAAAATTTCATGTGCTACATAAAAGTAAACAGAATAAAAGTGGGGTAGTACATCAATGATTTAGCAGAGAGTAATAAACACACTTCAGCTTTAATCTGGACTACTGCTCACACAAACTTGGCTTTCTTTCCTAGACTTTGTAAGTTCTGAATTCTTATTCTTGTTATCTCAGAGCTTCCGTGTTTCCACTTTTAAACTCAGCATAACAATCTTGTCTCATAAGGCACTGGGTGAGCAAGTGGGACAATGTATGGAGACCACCTGAGAGCCTCATGCACAGAAGGTGCTAGTAACCCATAGTGCTCCGTTCCTTAGTTCAAGTATACTTCCTGGAGGAATGCCTCCTGGTGTTCCAGGCTATTGCTTGCTTCAGGCACCTTCACTTCCCTGCATCTCCACCACTTATCCATCATTTCCTTCTAATCCTTAACTTCTTCTTAAGGGTAATCTTTTGGCCTCAGTAGGAATCCCTTCCTACTTGGGTTTCAGGCACATCCCTGTTGGCCATCTGGTCATTCTGCTCACCAGTGTGGACGTGCCTTCAAACTCTGCTCCTAGGACTCCTGCCTTTCCTTATCTCCTCTCTCCAGCCTATGATATGGTGTCTCTATATGCTGTCTCTGGCCTTGTCTCTTTCTGCTGGGTTCTCTTGTCTTTTATCTGTCTTCTTCCTTTTCCTCTGATACTCAAAGCCCTTACGATAGTCTTTCAACCATCTGTTTAAGGTGATAGCTTCCTCCTCTACATAATAAAGAGATTAGGATCCTCTTCTATAATATGAAGGTGCTTAGAGTAGATACTGGTTTATGAAAGTCCTTGGGAATCCCCAAATGACCTCTGCCACCATGATTGCTAAGGTCTTTCAGGTTTTCCATCTACCCTTCATTCTCTGAAGACATGCGCAATTGCCTCCCCAAATTCAGGGGGAGGGGTCGCATTTTCCAGAAACCAAAACCCCAAGAGGGAATAAAGGGCAGAAATACATCTCTCAACCACAGCTCTGGTGATAATTCAAGCTCGTTGCTATGTGCCTTTGGGGCCTGGCCATTCTCTACTGTGGTGGGCTGTGCTGTACATTGTAAGAAGTGTGATAGGATCTTTTGGCTCAACTGGCTAGATCCCAGTACACTTCTCCTGTCCCTGCACCAGCTGTGACAATTACAAATGTCTCTAGACTTGCCAAATGTGCCCCAGGGGCAACATTGCCCCTCACCTTGCACCCGCTCCCTCTAGTTAAGAACCACTGATTTAAGATTGTTCATAGTGGAAAGCTTGGTGAAGAAAATGGGAAAAGAAATATATCTGGAAAGAAGTTCCCAACATATGGTCTAAACAAATGAAAAAGGAGACTGAGTAAACAGACCCATGGGAAAGGAACCATGAGAACAAATCTTAATGAAAAGATGAAAATCATAAACATTAGAAGGCATTTATTTGGACAGAGGATCCACTAAGGAACGTTCCTGAATGGAACAAAGAATGAGGGCCAACCTGGACAGAATCCCTTCTAGCTGCAGATGTGGTTCTGGGCAAAGCTGAATATGTCCATGTGACTTGGGTCCAGGCCTGGCTGAAGGGGATGTAGGTGCAGAACGGCTTTGAGGGACGGTCAGTGGTGGTTAGGAGCACAAGATACTCGTTGTTCCACAGATGCTCATAGTCTCAGCACGGAATGGGGGACCCATGTATGCGTTATCACCTGGCCAACATTTCACGGAAGAACATTTCTCCCTTGGTCGAGAGCTTTAGAGAAAGCGTGCTGTGTGCCCACTCAGTTTTGCAAGACTTCACTGAGCAAGGCAAAGCCAAGACCTTAATGAGAAATCTGCTATATTTACCAAACCTTCTCTTGTTTTCCATTAGTTCTCCCTTTTGGTTTAGCTTTCCCATAAAAAAGGCCTTTTTGAGAGGCTAATAAGAATAGAGTTTTCTTTCCCTTGCCCTAGAAAAACTGTTGAGGGTCAGGTTTATGGGCCTGATTCCTTTAGAAAGTCATCCCAATTTACCAATTCTTTCTTGTTTGTCCTCATCAGACTGGAATCTCCAGGTGCCCTTTATTTTCTGCTCTTAATTACGGGAATGATGTCTGTCTGCCCTAATTTCAAGGCCCTTGCTCATGGACTGTCACTTTTGGTGGACAGGCTGAGCCAGTGCTGAAAGCTGGAGGCCAGCCAGGTATGGTGGATACAAACATGTCAGAGAGGGTCAGAATCACCACATTTAAAAAAAATTTCCTTGACCCATAAGTAAATGGGAAGCCCCAATAGTGCATTGGTTCGTAAGGTGTCTCTGGAGCAGTGGTTGTCAAAGAAGGGTGACTTCATCCCTCAGAGGGCATTTGACAATGACTGGAGACATCTTTGGTTGTCCGAACCTGGGGTGGTGATGCTACTGACATTCTGTGGGTGTAGTCCAGGGATGCTGCAAGACATCTTACAACACACAGGGCAGGTTTCCTTAACAAAGAATAGTCTGGTCCCCCAAGTCAACAGTGGGGAGGTCGGGAAACCTTTCACAGAATTAATGGAAGGCAAATTCTCAGCCTGCATGATGCCTTTCACTTAGAAGTTCAGCATGGAAGGATCTCGAACATCCGCCCTCTCATTTTACAAGGGGAACATGGGAGCAGAAGATCACGTGCAAGGGTACACACAGCTGGAGCTGAGAGCTAAGTCAGCCCAGGGCTCCTCTGCCCGCTGCCATGCTGCACCCTGTTCTTGAACCACTTGCTGAGGGCGGTAAAATGAGTCAGTCTACAAGGATGCTTTAGATGCCCCTGTGCGTTCATCTGAGTGCCAAAATGAGAGTTCGCCTTGCAGATTTTGCTTGCCATGGTGTGTAAAGAGGAAAATGGGAAAATGAAGCAGAATGGGGTCTCATAAAAAAAGGCAAATCAGGTGGGCGGGTGACGCCTACCACCACAGGTGAATTCAGCCACGGGTTACTGTGTTTGCTAGTATTCCTAACTGAGTCCTAACCTAGCAGGTGTGCATAGCTGTCACCCTCCGCTCAGATGATGAAAGGGGGGGCCCAGAGAAGGTAAGCAGGCTACTCAAGGTGATTCAGGGAGAGGGGCAGAGCTGGCGCTTGGGTCTGGGCCCTCTGACCCCCCCCAGGCTGTGTCCTGTCTGAGGATGGGAGTGGGTAAGTCGGCGACATTCTGCCTAGGCTCTGCCTCCCGCCAGTCTCATGGCCTTCGTGTGCCTTTTTAAAATTGGTATCACACGGGGATTAAGAGCTATACTTATCTCATAAGGTTTTTATTAAAAGGGATGATGGTGGCAATGTGCCCGATGCACTGTAAGCACCCTGTCAATGTCGGTTGTTATCATTAATATGCAACCATGAAACTTCATTGTCGCCTGTCACACAAACCAGGAGCCTTCCCAGCAATGGCCCAGAGGGCACGTGACTGGACTGAGCCTGGCGGTGGGGGCCCCTCCCTCTCCTCCTCCTGGTCCAGAACCTGTCCAGGGCTGAGCAGCAAGGGTCCTCCCCTGCCTTCTACTCCTTCGGGCCACGTGGTCTTTACTGAAACGTGGAATGGACAAATGGGGCTGTCATTTCTGCGGGAATGGCATGCTTGAGGCTGGCCTCATGTTCTTGACGTGGGCAGCTAGGGCCTCTGAGGGAGGCCGCTGTGGACCTGCGGGCCAGCGTTCCCCAGGAAGAGCCAGAGCCTGCTTCTCGGACAAGCAGAGATCAAGGAGGGGAGATGGAGAGAAGGAGGGAGGGAAGCCAGGCTGGGGCAGGCCAGGCCCTGGGGTGTGTGCAGGTGGCCCTAAATCAGCACACAACGGCGTTCTCTGAGTCACAAGAATTCCCCGTATATAATCTCTAGCGTACACTGCGGAGTTTTTATTTCCCTGTCAATTGCACACTCTGCAGAAGAAAAGCAACTCTTTGAGGTAATACGGAATCACCTTTTCGGAGGAGCTTTATTAGTTTACTATTATTTTTTTTTATTGTGGAGAATAATTAGCTTGAGCGCCTTTTAATTTGTTCCCATTAAGATGTTTGCATAGCAGCAATTAGAGCCTGGCCGGCTCCCTGCATTCTCGGCGAGCAGGGGCCTCTCGCTGACTGTGCGCTGGCTTTGGGGGGGGAAGATAATTAATTATTGCGGCCTTTGCCACGTGGAGAGCCCAAGGAGAAAGGGAAGGAACTTTCTGTGACTCTGTGGTACTGGTTGTAGAGTAATCAGATGGGAAATGCTTTTTTATACTAATAAGGTTAAAAAGAAAAAGAAAACCTCAAACCCACCTCCTTGAAAACAGGATTTGTGATGATGTCAGACGACCGGCCATATGGACTTTTGAAATGACAAATGTCTCTGCCATAGGGTGGAGAGACTGTTCTCAAAGGCTCACCGGTGAGGGGGTCTCCTGCTGTGCAAGTGGCCCCTGGTGACATGGGGGGTCCTGTCTATGGGAGGGGTTGAAGCCCCTTCTTGCTGTCACAGCTGAGTCAACTGCTTCCAGATAGAATTTTTATCTCAACCATAGGAATAATTGGATGTGAGCGTTTGCTGGGACCTTCACTGAAACCCTGGCCAGGGTCAGGGTTGTGACCGTGCAGGCGTTGGGGGGAGGCTCCTTGGCTTTCTAAAGGATGAACTCAGGTATGGGGCCCCTGATTACTGGGCAGATCATCCTTTGGGCTCTTCTTTATGTGGGTCCCGTGCCATGGACCAGGAGTGCGTCAAGAGAGCCACCTAGGACACAAAGTTTAAGGGAGGAGCGAACTCTCCAAGTCATGCCAGCATGCGGGTCAGCCTCACCTGATCCCGAGAGTGAGCACCTCCGTAAGATTTTTTGGGAAAGTGCCTTGCTGTCTCACTAGAGTGTCACCCCTGATGGACTCCCAGATAGATGGGTTAGGACAGATGGCTGGGGAGAAAGACTTAGGGATGGCTTCTCCCCTCCAAAGGTAGCATCTCATCGTTGTCTTGGGAACAGGCCATTCTGCCATCCACTCTGGTTTGGGCACTGGTGGCTTAGAGAAGTGTCTCTTATGGACTGCCTTGGAACCACATGACTGTCTCCCTTGGGGGCAACTCTGATGGGGAGGGACCACCATGAGGGTGAAATCGGGCAGGGCATCAATGATGCAGACAGGAGGGACCTACGCCACTGAATGTGTCCAGAGACACGTCAGCAGCCCAGCCCAACGGATGGTGGCCTGGCTCAAGGCCATCAGAGGTTCAACCTCTCTTTCTCTCCCAGCACACACAGTGTCACTTGCTGTCCAGGGACTTGGACTGGTCTCTAATTCTCTCGTGTCAAACCAAGAGAATGGTCACCTCCGAGAGGCGGATGGTGGGCTCTGCAGCGAACACCTCCATTTGCACCTGACTCCCCCATTTACCATCAGCCCCGCCTCGAGCAGGGCAGGCTTCCCTTAGGAAAATCTGATCAGTAAAAAGAATTCCTGCTCCTAGGCTTTCTCGGAGGATTTAATGAGGTAACACAAGAAAGAGCTTGGCACAATGCCGTGCTGATACATAGTTGATGGTCAATAAATACTGGTTTTACTGTGGCTAGGTTAGCATTGGTAAGCTCAGGCCTCTGCCAAGAAGCACTAAGACCATTTCCGCACTGCTCTCAGAGAAGTTGACCCAATAGTTCATCCTCGTGTGTGCCCGGCTCCTGGCGCAGCTACCAGGCCATTCTCTGGTATCCTCTCCTACCCAAGCCTCTGTTTCACACATCTTCCATGGCATTTCTCAGAGTGACTTTTTATCTACCGACTCCTGCATCTGATGCTTCATATTTTACCTCGATGCCTCTTGACAACCTTCAAAAGCTGGGATTGTTGCACCCACTTTCCAGATGAGAAGCCTGGGTTCTATAGGTTTGGCTAGATGATGCAAATTTACGCAGGTGGGAAATGCTGGTGACGGGGTAGAAACCAACCCCCTGACCTGAAAGCCCTGGGCTCCTGGCACCACCTCCACTTGCCACCACCCCCCCCCCCACCCCCGCCGCCATAACCCACACCCTCCAGTTAGGCCTGTCTTTCTGGTCTCCCAATCAAAGACAGCTCATAGAAAACGACCTGGTAGCCAAGAATATGCGATTCCTTCTAGAGTAAAGCTTATGCTGAAACATCAGTGGAAGATTCCAGGTGAAGGAATAAAGGTCTGCTTGTAAAAGCCGAGTCCCAGTTAGCAAGACAAGAAATTTGTAGGAATCTGGAATTTTCGGTGTCAAATTGGGGTATTCTTGGAAGAAAAGGAAAAAGCATCACAGGTTGCACTTTTAGGTGTATCTTACTTTAATTTCTATTTTTAGGCTGTGTTTTATAATGCATATACCATAATTATATCAGTACAGTAGTGCAGGCATGTAATTTATAGTAAATAACTATGCATAGGTTTTCAGGTATGCTAATTAAGTTTTATTTATATGTCATGTGATCAAAAGAATTTGGAAAAGGCTCTTGAGTTTCAGAAGTTCCTGTTCCCCCTAGAAAAGGCTTTGTCCAATGCAGTATGTCATGGGGAGAAATCCCAGTGGGTTATCTAAGGCGTGTGAATTTTGAATGCTAGCCTCTGTGAGTGTGCGCATGTGTGCGCGTGTGTGCATGCATGCATGTGTGTATGAGAAGACGTTCAAGACAGGAAAAGACCTTTAGTTTTCTTGAGAGAGGCTACTTGAGACCTTATGTACTTTGAATCAGGAGTGCGGTGAGGACATACATCCCTGATGGGGGATGTAGCCTGGGTTCAAATCTTGTGGGGGAGACAACGTTCTCCCACTTCCCACTGGCCCCTTGGAGAGCTGGAGGCTGGTGGCCAAGGCCAAAGCCATCTCTCCCCTCTCTGCGTGAACGTGCACATTTATAGTTCCTCTGGTTATTCAGATTTTACCAGAGACTCTCCTTAACACCAACCTGGTTAACCCTAAAATTGCTTAAGGGAGTGGCGGGTATGTGGTGAGCAGCTTAGCTAAGGCACTGCTGGGTTTGTTGGTGAAAGAGAACATGCAAACCACAGGGCGGTGAGAACATCTGAATCACACCAGGGTAGAGAAGGCCCTTCTCTGTTCCTAACGCGCACCTAAGCTGTGAGCTCCGTATAAATTCCCCTACTCAATGTTTCCCCACAGTGAAAGGGATTTAGTCCGTAAAGGGCTGGGGTGTTTGACCAATGAAAAGAGTAATAAAGGAGGATTAAAAGAGGTGTCTGCTAATTATCGAGACTCCCAGATGGAATCTTCTACCAAAGTCCAGTGTGTACAAAACCCTAAGGCCCAGGGGCCAGGCAGACCCAATCACTGGTTCTCACTCAGGCACTGACCAGCGGCGACCCCTTGGAAAAGTGAATGTCTCTGGGGCCTTAGACAGAGAGATGCCTAAGATCACTCCAGCCAATATGTATATTATATATTATATGTTCTGTGCAATGTGCTATTTATCATATGTTATATATATATATTGTAGATTACATATTATATATACAATTGCATTTATATATATTAATATATAGTATATCATGTTTATACAATTATATAATATATACAGTTGTATTTATATATTTATATATAATATACAATATATAATATATATTTATATATTGTGTATTATACACTATACATACAATTGCATTTATATATTTGTATATTATATGTATTCTATACAAACATGTTAATATACAATATATGATATACAATATATATTATGTAATATATAACATACAATAAATATTAATATAGTTGGATTTATATATAAGATATATTTATATGTTATATATTATACAGACAGTTGTGTTTATATATTTATATGTAATATGTAATAAACAATATATATATTATATAAGTATGTATATAATATTATATATTATACATACAGTTGTATTATACATGCATAGTTTCAAATGGCAACTGAAACTATACAGAACTATATATGTAGAACTGTACACACACACACACAACTTAGAAAACATTATACAGGATGATGTCTCATAGTTCATTTGTTATTTAAACAAATTCATCCACCCTCATGATTCAGATACAATGATCGCTTTGTTCTGAACACAACCTAGAGGCAAGTGTAGGGGAGGCATCGTTTTTTTAATTTTTAAGTATGAAGCAATGCTGTCGGATGATTGGCAGGTGAACAGAATTTCCATTGTTGGTACTGGTGTGTCTTTACATGACCCCACACCCTTCAAAGTCCCAATATTTGTTTAAGGTTGTTGAACAATTGTTCCTCTGCTCTAGAACTCTGGGAGCCACGGCGACCCTGAGCTTTATAAAGAGTAGACTCCACAATGAGAGTTACTGTTTGAGTTTCTGTTCATCCCTGTCGCTGCCCATGTAATTTCATTTCTGCCTTTTCCCACTGCATTATGTGCTCCAGCCTGCAAAGGGCCAGGAGTGGAGAGATGTTTCCTGAAGGGCAGAGCTATTTTCCTTTCTCGCATTTTCTCCAGACCCTTGCATGGGCTTTATCCATGTATGCAGTTTCCAATTTTTACAAATTACACTCTTGCAAAGTGGGTGAGTGTCAAGTTCAGCTGTGACCGCTGGGGAGGTGTATGGGCCCCCAAACTCAGCTTGCAGATGGTGTGGCATGAGGGGCTGGATGCACGTAGTTCAAAGTGCAGCAGAAGCTGTGTCATAAAAGGCAGCAAACTGTGGTTGGCGTTACGACTGCTTCTGGAAAAAAATGGCCCCCACGCCAGTGTATTTCAGCTCATCTACATTCTCTTTTGCACATTTTGAGGCTACAAGAAAAAATAACCATTGTAGGCTATGCACGCTAAAAAAAATTGCAGAGCAAAAGGAAATTGCTCTTACCTTGAGCAATGAGGGGCAGCTCTGATGTTTAATCTCCCTTAGAAAGCTCACCCAGGGTGGCCCGTGAACCCAGATTACCATTCAGCGCGTTCAGGATTCTAAGTTTGCTCTTTTAAACGTACCCCTATGTGGCAAACTGACTACTGCAATATTTTTTAGAGATTTCTTTAAGGTCTACTACTAACAACAACAATGAATGTCTGAAACCCTACACATTTCCAGAAGAACGTAAGTGTCAACCTATTATGCTAATATAGCCTAACAAAGCTCTCACAGGGAGGTGGAG
Organism: Suricata suricatta; assembly: GCF_006229205.1. NCBI lineage: Eukaryota > Metazoa > Chordata > Mammalia > Carnivora > Herpestidae > Suricata > Suricata suricatta. Next base: position 11,646,780 of record NC_043704.1, on the reverse strand, counting down.
ACAGAGGTTTACCTGTGGTGCTTCTGGGTTATATCAATTTCATTGATTGCTCATCTTATGATTTCATTCTCCATGAGAGATCAGAGAAGGTTCTTCTGAAGAGTCATAGTCTTTACAGAGAACATCTCCCAACACCAGGAGTAAGAGTTGGACAGTTAGCCAGGAAGGTAAAGTAGAAGGTTTGCAAAATGTCACAGTCACATATTTCCTTCTCCCAATGGACATGGTTTCGAGATGTGGCAAGCTGAGTCCTTGACTGAGTGTCATTTTAACCCGGGCTGTCAGTTTATACAAAAAACATCAGTTTTGAGATCAGTGGACCCATCGGGCAAACCTAACTAGCCAACCTAGATTTCTGTTTTTGGTGCCCTTTTACCGTAGGGCCCCTGAAATGCGGGGAGATCTCTCTGTTTAGAAAGAAGTCTGTCTGAAAATAGACACATAAGGATCTTGGACCACGAGGGCGCTGGCAAACACAAAATCAACGGGTTCTCCAAGTGAACCCTGATCTTACGGCAAAACGAAATGAGAGATTTACATTATTGCTTATTTCAGGGAAACACGAAATAAAGGTTTTATTTTTTCCATAATGAAGCACTGATGTGCAGGGAGATAGTTTGCATCCAGACTGAGGAAGTAGACAGGCTGGTCGTTAGGAGGCAGAAATAATCTATCACTTGCAGAAATACAAGGTGTGAATGAGTGCTCTATCTCTTAGATAGACGGTTACTATCTGGTTGTTGTGTTTCCATCAGAGATAAAAACATCTTGAGGTAAATTTAAGGAGGGTAAGTCAAAAAAAAGTTCCTCTCAAGAAGTTCTGTAGAAAAAAAGAATTCTCTTTTCAAAAAAGGGGGGGCACGCGTGGGGGGCTCAGTCAGTTAAGTGTCCCACTTTGGCTCAGGTCATGATCTCGTGGTTCAGGAGTTCGAGCCACTCGTGGGGCTCTGTGCCGACAGCTCAGAGCCTGGAGCCTGCTTCGGATTCTGTGTCTCCCTCTCCCTCTGCGCCTCCCCCACTCACACTGTTTCTCTTTCTGTCTCTCAAAAAGAAATAAGCGTTAAAGGCTGTCCCGCCCTGAGCTTTTGAGCATGCAAAGGAGTCAGGGGGAGGGGAATGTAAACTGTTTGCAGTTACACAGGTCCTTCAGCCCCGAGGACAGGTGTGGTGGCTCCCATGTAAACAACACTCCCGTGGACGTGGACGTGAGGCTGTCTGTTTGTCCTCTCTAACCCGAGAGGCAAGGATGACCCAGAAAATAGGCGTGAGCTTGCCTCCCATTTCACCAGCTCTGGGCCGCGCCCCATCCCACAGATCCAAGAAAGAAGCCAGGGTCGCCTGCTGACGTGCAAAGTGTCAGGACGAAGAGGCCGAGATGTCGTCAGGGAGCAGTCAGTCCAGGAATGGCTTTTGCTGTCCTGCAAGGTGCTGCCTGGGCCTCACTGGCCCTCCTTCCCCAGCTGCTGCCCCTCTGCTTTCCTTCACTCTCAGGGCAGGAAAGCGACCGCTCCATCATGCCAGGCACCCTCCAAGCCCGAGGTCTTGCGACCTGGGTCCGGCCTGAGTCAAAGGCGCAGTTTGCAGAGAAGGGCTTCCTTTGCTGAATAAAAAGACAGCCTCACAAGGAGGGGGCTTGAGGCCTCCCCTCTCCTTCCTGTCCTCCTGTCCGGACAGATCTGAGGCTCAGGCCCGAACATAGAGGCATCCTGGCCCCACTGAGGCCGTCATGGCCCGTCCTCCTGAACTGCCTGCCCCAGGAGATGGGCCAATACCCGGTTGCTCGAACCGCTGGAGTCAGATTTTCCTAAATGTGCAGCCAAATGTAATTCTCACTGATAAGCCCTGGCATGAGGCTTGCACATTCTATGTCACCGGGATACAGTTCGGCACCATGATTATCTTTTGGATACATGGTTTATTTCTCTGTCTTCATTTCCTCTCTCCCTCCTCCTCCTTTTTTTTTTTATAGTTTATTGTCAAGTTGGTTTCCATACAACACCCAGTGCTCTTCCCCACAAGTGCCCTCCTCCATGACCATCACCCCTCTTCCGCTTTCCCCCTCCCCCTTCAGCCTCAGTTCGTTTTCAGTATTCATGAGTCTCTTATGCTTTGCCTCCCTCCCTCTCCCCAACTTTTTTCCCCCCTTCCCCTCCCTATGGTCCTCTGTTAATTTTCTCCTGTTACACTTATGAGTGAGAACATATGGCATCTGTCCTTCTCTGCCTGACTTATTTCGCTTAGCATGACACCCTCGAGTTCTGCCCAAGTCGCTACGAATGGCCAGATTTCATTCTTTCTCATTGCCATGTAGTACTCTATTGTATAGATAAACCACATCTTCTTCCTTCTGTGGCCTCATTGGATGTTATCGGGAGAAGGGAGGGGAAGGAGAAGGGAAAGAGAGGGAGAGAGAGAGAGAGATTTGTAAAGCTAGGAAAGTATGACAGTGTGTCTCTCCGACAAAGGCGGGGGTCGCAAACCAGGGGGGCGTCCAAGCATACTTTCCGGGACACCAGCAGTTACTTGAGGTTTTGCGTTCTGCTACGTGTTCAGGAATCATTCATCGTTCTCTGAAGCACTCCCTGTGTTCAGGGCCTGCCAAGCTCTTCAAGGAAACGCTCCCTCTCGACCACTGTGGGCCATCAGGGTTATGGCCGTTGTTTGGTGTGGAAGGACAGACCCAGTAAAACAGATAGATGAAGCCTCATTTTACTCAGCAAAAAGGCTAAAGCAGGGCATCAATGGCACCCAGTAGGAGGGACGGAGGCAGTCAAGGAACGTGAGTCCCAAGGCAAGTGTCGTGCAGATTTTAATCTCTGTTCAGGGACCAGAAAAGCTTCTGGAGGATTCTCTAAAAACGTGAGTCAGAAGGAAAATTTTTCGAGCCAATGTGGAGAAATGCTTCACGCGTATGAATTGGTAGGAAGACTGTTTCCTATCAGGGCATAAAATAATTAAAAAAAGATAGCTGCTACATGTAGCCAAAAGAAGAACTTGGGTGATGTGCCGCAGGGAGCTCTCTGACGCACTCAGAGGTTTTTTTGAACAGGAACTCTGTAATTCGGACACCGGCGCTTCTAGAACATTACCAGCCCCTTTTAGTAGAAAACTGAGACAGAGACATTTAATGACTCATCTAGGTCACTAGGAAGCTACCTGAGAAACTGAAAATGAGCGGGAGTTTCCTGTGCAGCCTCTGCTCCCTCCCCCAGTGAGAGAAGCAGCCGGTAGTCCTGTCTCCATTGAGGGCCTTTGGTAAAGCAGGTGGTCAGAAACGTCACAGAGGAGCAAGCAACCCGGCAGCCTCTCAGAGGCCTGGAGAAGCTGCTTGGGCTTCAAGGACTAAATGGCTTTTTTCGTTAAGAAGGGCCTTGAGGAACATAAAGCTACACCAAGGCTCTCGAGGACGAGAAACATCTGCCAAGGTTGATGTTACAACACATCCCAGTCAGCCTCCGTATGTAAAAGCCACACGTGTGGTGGTAAGGATCTGACTTCCGCTCAGGTTGTGATCCTGTGGTTCGTGGGTTTGAGCCCCATATCAGACTCTGGGCTGACAGCTTGGGGCCTGGAGCCTACTTTGGATTCCGTGTCTCCTTCTCTCTCTGTCCCTTTCCTGCTTGCCCGTTGTCTGTCTGTCTGTCTGTCTCTCTCTCTCTCTCAAAAATAAATAAACATTAAAAACAAAAGCCACCCTTGCTGAGTTGAGCTGTATGAAGGGTCCAGGCTCTTCTCCTGTCCTTTCTGTGGGTGCTTCCGAGAAAGAGAAGGGTGATGTGATGGTGAGAAAGCCATTGGGCTGACTTACTTAGCACCTCCCACACCCCACTGGGGTTCCCGTGGCTTTCACCTTCGCCCAGGCTGGACCTCCCCACCTAGGCCACCCTTCCCTTCCTCTTCTTGGTTCCCACCCACCATCTCTTCACCAACCCCTGCGTCACTTTCTCCAGGGAGCCTGGTGTCAGCCAGGATCTTGTGACCTCTCCTTTCCTAGAGAGGACAGCCTTTGACACAGTGTCATCTTAAACAACTAAACCCGGATTGCTGAGGTACCCAACTGCCCTTTTTGGTGATTGTGCCAAGCTCTTAACACAGGTTACTGAATTCAGTCTACACAGCTATGTTAGCCATAAGGACTACCCCTTTCTCCTTGTTTTGTAGACAAGGAAACCGAGGTTCATGAGAGAAGCTGCTTTATGCTATTTGGCTAAAGCCAGAAAAATGGAAAGGAAAAGTCCAGCATCCCTGGGCTGTCTGTGCCTGGTTCACATTCAGCCCACCTCCCCTGCCTTATTCTCTTACTGTTCCCATCAACTCCAGGCTCTCTCTACATCCCAGCCGAGCGTTGATGGCTCTAATAAAGTCTCTGTGCAGGGCGACCTTGGGCCCAGCCTTGCTTTCTCAGTAAAGGGGCAGGTCTCCCACATTTCAGGGCTAGTTTGAGGGAACAAAGGAATCTCCTGCCTACTGATTTCTTTCCAAGGCTTTGTGCTGTTTAGCTTGGGAATCAGCTGCTGTTTCTGAAGCCGCTTCTGCTGCTCATTGCTCATGGGGCCTGCACTTGGTGTGTGAGCAGGTGTGGGGCCCCCTGCGGCCTGATACCCTCCCCCCGCCCCTCCTCTGGCCTTCCACCCTGGCTGCTGAAGGGCATCTTGCAAGGGATCTGAAATACAGGGACAATCCCGGCAGAGGAAACAGAACCAAAGCCTGGCTTCTTTGGGGACAGCTTTGGCTCTTTTAAAACTTTAAAATTCAGAATTGCTTTGTCATTTTCAGAGCGTTGTTAGCGTGCAAAGAAACTAAATGGCGAAGCATATGATTATGAGTTTAGATCGATTTTTAACACCTTTTTTTCCTCTCAGTTTCACAATGTGTGGGCAGTTTCAAGATTTGAGGTTCCATTTTGCACGGGGTAGGGGGCTAGGGTGTGATTCTTCAACATCCGGGAGAGCCCCGAGGAGGGGTCCACTTTCCTCGTGGGCCAGAAGCAGTCAGATCTGTAAAGACGCATGTCCTGGGCTGAACTGGGTCTCCTCCAAAATTCATAGGTTGGAGTCCTAACTCTTAATACTTCAGAATGTAACTGTATATGGATGGAGACTGAATTTTTGCAGAGGTGCTTACTGTTCAATTTAGGGCAGGCCCGGATGCCACGGGCCTGGTGCCCCTATAAAAAGGGAGATTGGGACTCAGATACACACGGAGAATGAGCGCACGAACACCCAGGGAGAAGACGGCCATCCGAGAGCCAATGAGAGAGGCCTCAGAAGAAATTAACCCTCCCGACACCTGGAGGCCTGCTGAAAACAAAGCTCTCCTAGATTTCTCAATGAGATTTCTGGTCTCCAGAACCAAGAGACACTACACCTGTATTGTTTTAGTCACCCAGTCTGTGGGGCTTCACCACGGCGGCTCCAGAAACAGAGTACAAATTTCACACATTTCAAACTGCGGATGCCCAGTGTCATCTTCGGCTTTCTGTGACCTTGACTCTTCAGTCGAGCCAGAAGGGTCTTTGGGAAGATTTTTCTGAAAAGAGTGGCAAGTGGAGGTTCACAGAGGAGCACGCGTGAGGTGCTCCACCTCGTGTTCTGCCATTCCCTTTGAAAGACACCTCCAAGAAGACAGTCGTGAGTCAGCCTCGCTGAGATTTTTTTTTTTTTTTTTACCTGTGGTTCTAGGAACTCGGAGGCATATTAGCATTCAGGCTTTGCATAGACCACTAAGCCACTTCTAAGAACTAGGCTACCTGAAGCACCGCACAGAAGTATGCATGTGCCACCGCTTTGCTTTTCCACGTCTACCGCTGCCCGTTGGGCCGACAGCTTGGACCTCAGGAGGGGACCCGGGAGTGGGTTTTGCAAGAACGCCGCCTCTTGAGCCATGCGCTTCCAACCCAGAGAGCGTCAGCCATGTCTTACCTTCTCACCTGAGCAAATGCACTGAGAGCATGTGTGGTGTGGTGTGGTGGGAGCAGAGCGGCGTGCTCCGCGGTAGACCGCATGCGTCTTGCATGCCGCTCTTTCAGACCCTTGCTTGCCTCTCCAGGCAAGAGAACAATGGTTTGCTTGGCCCCACACCTCTCCTTCCTCCCAGTTTCCACATGGGTATCTCTGCCAAAAATGAGTTATGGGTTTCCTCCTGTGAGGATTGCATGGACTGATAAAGTATCATCCCAGGAAGAAAACAAGCCGTGGTTTCCCCCTCCAGCTCATAGCTGCAGTTGGGGAGGGCACAGTCACCATAAACGTTGCATAGCAAGAAATGACCATGGGGGCTGAGCATTGTTGATGGCTGGTCTTTGGGAATGCGGCCAAGGACGCCGAGAGAAAACCGTTTGCCGGAGACGACCAGACACGATTTCCTTAGCATCACACTCACACGCGGCATCCAAAAGGCACCAAAAAGCAATGACCTTTTGCCATCCCTCCAACTCCAGTGAGCGTGGATGGCTGACCCCAATGATGCAAACCTGCCATTGGTGGGTCACCTTGCTAAAATGAACTGGGATATTGTCATTTTGGTTCCCTGAAATTAAATCTCAATGGCATCTCATTTAATTTAGAGATTATACAACCCCCCGGTTCCTTTTCCTGACACAGAGGGGTGAACAAGGCCTTCATCCAGTAGCCCTTCTGAGACTTAATTCGGTTCTCAGGGCTCACTGTCAATTGCTCGCTGAAAAGCAAACTGCCCCTTGTTCCTAACCTGGGGTGGCTCGGTGACCTCCACTAGCACGGGAGGCATGGGGCTGTGTTAGACCCTGGGTTCCTTCTATTTCCTGCTGTTTGAGCCGGTCCCTAGGTCCTGTCCCTGTCTCCGCCGTCTAGCCAGTAAGGACAGCTTTGAAGGCAGCCCCACACCATGCAAAAGTCCAGTCTATTGCCCAGTGGAATGTTTTCAAATTTCCTGACTCTGCCTTCCTGAGTTTGATAACATAGGAAACAATTATCACATGGAAGGTATTGAGAGCTGAGTGAAGGCAGGAAGACCTTTCTTTCTGTTATTCTACAAATATTGCTTCCTTTGCTCCTTAGCAGCCCAGAGGAAATGCAGCCAGAGAGCGGCTCACAGCTTCTCACCAGTGGGCCAGCATCTCCCCCACAGGAGCCCAGCACGGCTCTGTGACAAGGGTGTGTGACTCACCCACATCGCATGATTCAACTTCACTAAAATTTCCTCTGCTGCCAGTAAAGAAGCATTTGCAAACCCTCTAATTTGAAGCTTTGAATCGGTTAATGTCTTGCTTTCTTCCCCTTTGCCTGAAGTCCTCCCCACCACCCTCAACGCACGCGGTGCACACACACACACACACACACACACACACACACACACACACACACAGCTTTGTCAAGTTTTTACATTTCAGGGACCCGGAAACATAGAGGCTCTGTGACATTCACAATAGCATTTGTTGTGACAAAGCGGCTCCCAGCCCTCCGCATTCCCCTGCTCATTTGGCTGCATGAATAAATAATGAGTCACAGATACTATTTGGGTGCGCGCAGGCATTTGTAGCCAGAAAATGAATGATTCCCCGGGTCCCATCCCACTCCGTCCCCGCGCTGCCAAACCATGAAGCCACAGTTTGCAGGCGTTGGTCAAAGTGCGTGCCCCGACACACGGCAGTGCCTCTGCAACATTTTGTACGTTATTATTTTTGTTTGTTTAAGCACGGCCCTCTTTTCCCACCAGGGCCGCACAAAATGCACAGGCACACACATACTCACACACCCAGAGCCGGAGCCCCGGCACAGCTTTGCACATTTCGAGAGGCGGGTTGCAAAACTGCAGGCGGGTTTTCCACACTGGCCATTCCAATTAGACAGCGCCCCATCTAATGACCCGAGCCGCGAGGACGCTTGACTTAGGAAATTTCTTACTTGCTCTGCGTGAGCGAGAGATCTCTGTACATGACAACTTGCACTTGCATTCCCCCCCCACCCCCCCACTTTGAAAGACGCTGACTGTCTCTTGGCACTGAGGCTACATGGAGCGTGGCCCCGTCCTGGTGGTTCTAACCCGGGCGAAGCCGCCTGGCTCTCGCATTCTCTGCCTTGAGGAAACAGCAGAGCTGCCACTTTGCCCCCGAAGTCCCCAGGCTGCTCTAACCGTGTGCCTGCGAGCCTGCCTCCTCCTCCCCCCACCCCTGCTGGCACCAGCCCTCCTGGCCGGCTGTGCAGACGCCCGCTGACCCCCCGGGGCGGGCTAAGTTCAGGACACTCAGCCACCATCATTGCAGGCAAGGGGCAGAAAAGAAAACCCAGACAGCTTCTTGCAAGCTTTATAATCTCTAGGACTTTAATCAGGAACAGTCCGACTTACTTGCACTTGACAAAGTTCTCACACACCGACCGAACACTTCAACAGCTTAGCTAAGTATTTATTAAAACGTTTCTGAAGGGCTGCCATCTGATGAATAAGTAATCCAATAGCCTTGTAATCGTACGCCTGAGTTTGAATTCCTTCCACAAAACAGACAGGGAATCGACGGGAGCGACGCGCACCGAGTTACAACAGGCTGCCATTTCGTTATCTGCCAAGCCGAGCCAAAGTAGGTATCAAAAGACCAGAGTGTACTCACCTCTCATGAAGCACTGTGGGTATGAAGGAAATGACTCAAATATGCTGTCTGAAGCCATCGCTTCCTCCTGAAAATGCACCCTCTTCTGAAGGCGGGGGATTCAATGATTTCTTTCACCTTTGGAGTGAAAACCAAAGAAAGGTCACTGTCTTACCCTCACCACCTCCTCCACCCATGGCTCCCTGCCTTTCTTTTTTTTTCACCCCATACCTCTGGGGGCTCCCCGAGCCCTGCAAAAGATGTACCTTGGCGAAAACAAAATATTCAAATTGTTCAAGATTTGAAAAAAAAAAGCGGCGTCTTGGCTGTGGCTTGGTGATGTTCACCACTCTATGAAACCCTGTGGTTTGCAGTCAGTGTGATTCGCCCTGCTCGCTGACCACTATGCCGGGCGCAGACTCCTGACACTACCAGCCTACCCAACTTGTGGTTCTGTGGTTGTTTATGAGGCCCAAAGAAGTTTTCACACAACCCAAATTACAAATTTAACTGTTCCCCTTTCCACAGCTTCATCTTAATTGGTTCTTGCCAATCATGTGACTTAAGTGATGTCAAATTTCTTTCTTTCTTTTTTTTTTTTACTTTCTGAGCAATGCCCTTCCTTCCCCCCACCTGCCTCCCTGAGGCTGTTCAAGAAAAGAGCCGAGTAGCAGCGTTAGCAAGAGGAGGGCTCGTAGAGAAAAGTGACTCAGTCTCTTATTATATCAATGGTCTTTGGTGATTTAGGACAGCTTGGGTCCCGTTGTTGTTATTTGTGGTTTTGGGAAGTACTGATTATTTTGATACCAATTTCATTGCTGCTTATTCAATAGTAATTCAACCCTGGCATCAAGCTGCCGCTCAGGCAGGATGTGGGTCCCATCCCTTAAGACGCTGGGCATCAGCTCAGGAGAATCCAGCGCTTGGTAAAGACTAACAGCGTAAGTGAAACTACCAAAGGAAAAGCAAAATAAAAGGAAATGTTTTGCGGAGAGCCTGACACCCTAAAAGGGCCTAGCGACTTGCTGGTATTGTAAAGCCTAAAAAAAGGGTCCCATTTTAATTTTGTGACCAAAAGATCATTTTAATAAAAGCAAAATTATGTGGTCTTCCTCCTCCTAAACAAACATCTTTTCAGTACAGAGATGAAATCAGAGTTGTCTCTGAGACACACACTCAAATTAGGAATCTACCAGAAAACAAAGAAAAGAGAGATCTTGCATTTTGAGCCCCAGCTGTGGCTAACCTACAACCGTTTACTTTTTGTTTTCACCTGTGAACGTTTATTGCCTTGCCTTTCTCTAGGTCAATTGGCATCGCTAGACTAATTCGGACCTGTAGGTAAAAGGCACGTGTTAGCACTACCGTAACTACAGTTTGAGGGCGTTAAGAAGACTTCACAGCAGTTAGAGGAACCAGCACAGGTCCCTGTCCCCTGCAAGCCCCTTCTCATGGGACTCACCGAAGATCACACAGCTCATTCTCTACCCCAGGAAGAAATCATGCCTGCTTGGAGGGGCCACAAACAGCATAACTTTGCACGTGGGCAAGCTATCCTGGGCACGCATAATTATTTCTCTTTTCTGCTCGTTGCCTTCAAGTGCTAACAAATAAAATACTGTGCTTCTTGAAGTTCCAAGACATAGAGAGACTCTCTTTCCCTGATTTATTTTTATTAACTTTGCTCTGTTCCGCATACATCCTTCACAGCACCCTGGGCACGACACGTTTCAACGCACATGTCCAGGAGCCATCGAGATGATGGGTCCCAAATGCCGGCGCTGGGTGCCAAGGGGCACGGGCACAAGCAGCAGAGGGGCTTCAGGAAGCCTGCAGTATCAGAATCACCCCTCAGTGTTTTTCTCATGCCCTCAGTTTCGCCCGTACTCGCTCTGATAATGTGCTCACCAGCACACGGTGCAGGTCTTTTCAAAGGAAAAGACATGATTTTTACTTACTCCTGTTTTGACTAATGCAGGAATTGAAACTCAAGAGACTGCTTTCTCCCACACTTGTGCGAAGTTTGCTCACCGAGCGTTGACACCTTATTAATATTTAAAAGAATAATAAGGTAGGTAGTTCTTTTATGATGTTTATTAATGTCCATACATGATGCATGTTTCCTGTTGCTTTTCAAAGCAAATCCCCTGTGAAGATAATTAAGACTGTGTCCCTGTGCTCATGGATAGACTTACGTGTGGGTCTGAGCCCACATCAGGCTCTTTTCTCTCTTCTGTATGTCATGTTCCCTGGAAGGGTTGTAAGGGCTGAATGCCGTGACATGCAGCTGTCACCTCAGAGCTGGCTCAGCCTTATTAATGACTTAGCAATTCAAGTGGCGATGCAGATAAATTCTGATACTTCATTTTAGAAACTCCCCAGATGCTTTCGGCCTTAGGTGTCCAGATGCTTGAGAGGAAGCGGCTCTGAATGGGTCAGCTGACTACCCGCATTCTTGGCTGTGGTCCGTGTGCCTCACTAGAGTTCATCATGTATCTTTTGCCAGGTAAATCTTCCTAGGACAGGTCAAGGTTAAATGATGCATCAGGCTGCAGTTCGTGTTTGCTGAGGCCTCACATTAATGGTGCCTTCGTTTGTAATCATTAGGGCCTGAGTTTCGACGGGGCACCAGGGGGCAGAGTTGAAGGCCAGTGCGCCGGGCCACTTGCTTTGCCTCCGTCCGGGTTATCTGTCATAACAGCCGCAGGAGCAGGACCTCAAAGTTTGTGAGGCAACAGAGCCTTTCTGGGCCTCCTTCAAGTCATGACAATAAGCGAAGACTCAGCCAGCCGCTGGTGAACTTGGCCTTACCACTTCCCTGGGAGCCCAAGACGAAAAGACACATATATCATCAGCGAGTCGCCTAGAGGAATGCTCAATCCTATCTTAGCTAGAACTGCTGAGGATTCCTTAGGTTTGTGCATTAACCCACACCCTGTGACCTACTTCCTGCGGGTGACTCAGACCCTGGGCTGCTCGCTTGGGAATTGCACCCAAGCGGCTACCACCGACTGTGGCTTTGCCAAGTAATTGAATGGCAGTTTTCATCCTCACTCAAACTGGCTACAGCTTCTGCATGCCACTGCTGGGGGGCGGAGCATGCTCGGGTGTCATTTTTAATGGTTCTATAAAAATACCACCAAAGGTGGAAAGATGCATGCTTGCATAAGCCTGTAATTAATGTATAAACTTCTATGTGTGACCCAGCCCAATGAAAGCATTCTCTGTGAGGCCATTTCATTACAGGAGACTGCACACTGTTTCTGAGCATGCTTATTATAAAGCAGATTCTCTGACCGGAAAATAGAGGAAAAGAAGGACCTCAAAAACTGACGTAGCCTACCATTCCAAAAAGACAACACTGCTAAATTACCTCCCTGTCGTGTACATTTTCATTATTTTCTCCATCTTTGTGTTCCAACAGAGGTGCTATCGAGAAACCTCCATGCCGTGCTGACAGTGACTTCAGTGATGAATCTGAAACTGAGACATGGACATCAGAGCTTCGTGGAATGAAAACAAGTTGCCCTTGGCACCCCTGGCAGTTCGGAATAACTGGAGACCGCTGTAGGCCCAACTGTTACAGATCTTTCCGGGCCCCTCATGATGGCGGCCACAGTAGGACGGGTCTCTCATTCTTTCCAATAAAAGTAGAGTTCAAACTGAAGCCCCCACAAGACTTTATTGGATAGCCAGATAAGAGTTTCAGTATTTATTCCTTTACCTTCCCTGGATAGAGATCTATTACTCTGTGGAGAAATAGGACTCAAACAAACAAACAAACAAACAAACAAACAAAAAAGCAGGCATTGAAACCCCTCAATGAAACCTGTCAACCCATTCAATGAAAGCTGTCTAATGACATGAAAGGCTGTTTAATGACCGTTGCTTTAAATCTAAGAGTTTCATCTGCTTCACGACTCAAAAGGTGGCCTGTAGGTCAGCAGCACTGACATTGCCCAGGAACTCGTGGGGGATAGGAATCTTGGGCTGTGTCCCAGACCTACAGTTTTGGAGTCTGCAGTTTTACCAGTTCCCCAGGTGATTCCTGCACACATCAAAGCTGGGGAGGCATGGCTCTGAGGAAGTCTGGCATAGGTAGGGATTTGGTAAAGAATACACTATGATAACTTTCTACCGTCTTTGAGATCTCTGTTTTCCTTAGAGCTTTCTGAAAAGTCTAACTTTTCTACCTTGTTGCCTTGGCACAATTTTTTAAACTCTGGGTGTTTCTAGACAGCAGAAACCCGCAAGAGGTGTGGCCCCTGTCCTCTCAGATAGAGGTTTCTTGGATGGTCACTCAGACCTCTCATCTCAAGTGCTGGGTTTGGGTCAAGTTTACAGTTTGAGGTTTGACACACAAGGTGGGGAAGCTCCCGTGTGCTCTGTCTCCCAAGCTGGTGACCACATGTATGTAAACAGAAAGCCTTTTCCCTCCAAGGGCACCAGACTCTCTGTTTTTACCTAGTTTGCATTTTGGAAACACATCAATCCTGTGAGTTCTTCCAGACGCACACCACGTGTTCCTGTGGTAGCGTCGCAGGTGGCCTCCCGTGTCTTCCCTTCGGGATGCCTGCCTCCACTCTCCAGCCTTGGCCTCACGAATGTTGTCGCCTGCGCTTTGTCCCAAAACGAGGGACCTGGCCTTACACTGTTGCCACTTGGCTCAGCCAAAGAAGAGTCCAGAGGACCTGTTTACACAGGAGTCCAAGAGTTTGGCTACCTCTTTCCAATGCATCTGGATCCTTTCAGGCCTGCCCTGGGCCAGGAATCTTGTTTGGAATAGTTTCTCTTTACAGAATGTTGGCTCTTCAGCCTCTGGTGCCATCTGAAACCAGCAGGGTAAAACTGGAAAACTTAAACAAACCCTCTTTGAATGTTAGAAATGTTTAGCATTCAAAGTTTGGTCAAACGATGGAAAACATTCCGAATTGGTACTGAACTTTCCAGCCAGTTCCTCCAACCTTGAGGCTAATTTTAGCATGAGATCCAGGCAGAGAAAGCTAAAGGAAATGAAGCAACTAAAATTACTCTGCGTTAGAGAAGCCGGAATCTGCATCAGTTAAAGAGTATAAAATTCAATAATTCAGCTTAGGTGCCAAATAATGAGCATCCCTGGTGTCATCAAAGCACCTGGCTTTGGGGACTTTGGACTTTTATTGTAATTGCTACCCGTTTTCCTGGTGGTAGGCAAATTAGCAAACTTTCACAGGATTCCTTACTGACTGATGCATAATAGTGCCTTTTTCAGTGAGGTGCTGTGAGGATCAGTAATTTTTGGACTATGCAAAGTGGTACTGAATGGAATTAAAAAGAGACCTGTGGTTGATGCTTCAATATGGAAACATGTAGTATGTGAATTTTAATACTTGGACTTGCCAGGTCTCCCCAACCCGTGACATCAGGATCCTAAATGAGAGGTCTGGGTAAGAACAAGTAGAAAATATGGCCTTGGCAGTTAATACCAGAGAAATCCACAGTGTTCATCACTTAATTTTTGAATTAAATGTTCTTTGGGAAGAATATTATTCAGCCATACTGACGCAAGCTGCAAATTCTTGCTGAACCTCAAAATGTCCAAATTAAAAAAAAATCAACTGCACCGAGAACACAAAACACTCCCCTTAAAATTGTGTGGTGTGTATTTTAATTTCCTCCTGTTTCAATTCCCTTCCTCGCCTGGACCCGTTCAGCAGCTGGCTGGATTTCTGGGCACAGAGCAGAAAGGAAGATCTTGCCTGCATTCTGGTTCTGATTTTATCTTCTCAAGTGTTCAGTTTATTCAAAGCAGAGAGAAGAAATCAGGCTATCAGCATGTGCCACACCACTGCATCCGCATTACAGCGATCAGAACACAGTCCCTCCATCTCTGGTGTCAGTCACGTCACATCCTCACAGGGACGTGGCGTGTATTGGTGACACACATATGCATGCATTCACTTGAAGATACTATTTATCTCCCACACAAGACTTATATCTAAGATGGTAGTTCTGCCAGGATAAGAAAATTTGTTTTAATTTTTTTAAATTTAAGATTGAGTTAGTTAACAAACGGTGCAATGTTGGTTCCAGGAGTAGATTTTAGTGATTCATTACTTACCTACAACACCCAGTGCTCATCCCAACAAGGGTCCCCCCTCGTACCTGTCACCATGTAGCCCATCCCCCACCCTCCTCCCTCCAAAAACCCTCAGTTTTGTTCTCAATTATTAAGAGCGGGAGCACCTGGGTGGCTCATTTGTTTAAGCGACCAACTTCTTCCCAGGTCATGATTTTGCAGTCCGTGAGTTTGAGCCCCGTGTCAGGCTCTGTGCTGACAGCTCAGAGCCTGGAGCCTGCTTCGGATTCTGTGTCTTCCCCTTTCTCTGACTCTCCCCTACTCAAGCTCTCTTTCTCTCTCTCTCTCAGTCATAAACATTAAAAAAGTTTAAAAAAGAAAAATAATTTTAAAAAGAGTCTCTTGTCATTTATTTCTCTCCTTTCTCTATTCCTCCACCCATTTCCTATATGTTCATCTGTTTTCTTTCTCAAATTCTACAAATGAGTGAAATCACATGGTATTTCTCTTTCTTGGATTTGTTTTGCTTGGCATAATACATTCTAGCTCCATCCATATTGCTGCAAATGGCAAGATTTCATTCTTTTTGATGGCTGCATAATATTCTGTTATATACACATGTACATATATCACATCTTCTACTCTATCTATCCATCTGTCTATCCATCTGTCTATCTGTCTATCTATCTATCTATCTATCTATCTATCTATCTATCTCATATCTTCTCAGGATAATAAAATTTAGAGAAATTGAAAACGTTAGTGAACCTGAAGGACCTAGGGTTGTAAAAATGCGAGGGGGTTAACCTGGGTTTTCATCATCAGAGGACAATGGTCTTGATTTGCAGGACACATGAGTTTGGTGGTTTTTGATTATGATGAAAGTATTTGTCTTTAGTTTGTTTCCCTGGGCTTTTAAAATCTTACCATCACTCGTTTACAATTCTTAGATTTATATGGAAAATGGAGTCTCAAGGACCTGAGTTTCTGCCCCCGTGAGCCACATGCTGTGAACTGGGACTCAGGGACTTCCTCTAACTCACAGTGGTTGTTCAGCAGGTGTTGAAGGGTTCAGAAAATAAACCTCACGACGTCAATGGGCCTGAAATTGTAGCAAAACAATCCGGAACTCTTCAAAAAAGAATTCTGAGCTCCTGGAGAATATGGTCTCTTAGGTCTCCATGAATTTCCTTGTCTATGAAAAGATGTTCAGAAAACCTACACTTCACCCGATTTTGTAGGTGACCTTTAAGTTCTTTCTCCATGCCTTTATCTTTAAATAGGAATCCATCATTTCCTTTTTGGCCACTATTGCTTGTCGATTCTTCCTCCTTTTACAATCACACCATTTCCATGACCAAAGGCCTCCTTCCTCTTCTCTCCCCTTCCTTGGTGATGGTTGTAGCCATTTATGTACGTATGAATTCACTCAGCTCTAACTTCACTCCATAACTGAGCCCTGATAACTTCACTCCATAACTCAGGCCTGACGGCCCTCTTCTTCCATCCTCCCCAGCTATAGGAATCTATGCCTGGGTTTCCCCAGTTGGGCTCCTGCATTTTCTCCTTGTCTATGCTCCGGGGTACAGTGTGCTCCTTAAGGTCACTCTACCTCATAGCGGTGGTTTCCTTGTTCCTTGAACTCTTCTGTTATCATGACATGAACTCACATGTCTTAATCTTTGGCAGAATCAGTCAATCCCTCCTTGATCCCTACATTTTTTGTCTCTTCCAACTTCTTCCTCTGAAGCTTTACTAAATATCAGAACCACCTCACTTTCTCTGCAACTAGTGACTTCACTGAGTATTTAAGTACTAGGTTACCTCACTGAGTATCTTTATTTCCTAATCTTGGGCTAGGCAGACCTGGTCTTCCTCAGAAGAAGGTTCATAATCGTATGAACCATTCACATAAAAAATGAGAAGTTATATCAAAATGACCCGTATAACCAGGGTAGGGACTGTGGAAGAAGCGAGTGAGGCTCCCAGAATTCACAATTTAGGGAAGCACTGATGTTCAGTGCAGACCCTGAGCTTGGGCAACCTCATGAGTGAGCGGTTCCTTAGAGTCTCCCTTGCCGGCCCCTAGTCCCGGCCTTGGGTGTGGCTCACAAAACTAAACAGAGGCCATGGGCTAGACAGAGGGTCAGGATGAAAGGATGTGGCTGAAAAGCCTGTGGCCACAGAATAGTGGGGTCCTGAAGCTGGGCACTGGCAGGTCTGCACGTTTTGTTGTGTTGGCAGTGGACATGTGCATTCTGGGTAGACAAAAGGACACAATGAACAGCGGAGATGGGCAGAGGTCTGAGGTCAAGGGCAGATCAGAAATAAACTCTGTCTGCTTGAGTGCTGGTGAGGAGCCCAGCCTGGCTGCCATACTTCAGCTGTGAGGTGATGAGCATTCTGATAAGCCAGGAGGTGGGAGGGTGGGGAGGTGAGAGATGGGGAGGGGCACTCAGACTGTAACAGGTTGATGACATTAGCTTCCTTAGGTTTTCACTCCTCCCTTTACCCTGTAGCTGTGGTCCCTGCACCTCTGACCCTGAGCTCGGTCTCCGAACTCGCTATGACCAATGGAGCAGCAACAAACTTGCTGGAAGCAGAGGCCTAGAAAGGTGCCTGGTCACTTGAATGTTCTCCTGTTGGTCTTGGGAGAGAGCCAGTGCCCCCAGTTGGGGCCGTCTTGGTTCAGCCAGTAGACAGCTGGCCATCAGACATTTGGGTGAACACCAGCCTAACCCAGAAGAACCAACCAGCCAAACCCCAACTGTGACTAGCAGAACTGCCTGGCCTTTTCACAAGACATGAGCAGTAATGAATGGTGGTTATTTTAAGCCATGGCATTTTGTGCTGGTGTGTAGCATTATGTTGCCATGGTGGTGGCCTTTGTTGAGGAAGAGGTAAGGATGCAGAAGGGACCAGCATTAAACTTCAGGCTGAGGCAATGAGGCAGAATCTGGTATTTCCAATGTGAAAGAAAGTTGGAAGCTCAAGATGAGAATTTCTATAAGGGGGCAGGAAGAGCCAGGAGCCAGGGGGAAGAGTAAGGAGGGGAATGGGGGAAAGAAAAAAGAAGCATTGGAGCATCTGTGTGCCTCAGTCAGTTAAGCGTCCAACTCTTGATTTTAGCTCAGGTCATAATTTCATGGTTCCTGAGTCTGAGCCCCACATCAGGCTCTGTGCTGACAGCATCAAGCAGCTTATGATTCTCTCTCTCTCTCTCTCTGCCCCTCCCTGCTCAGCTTCTCTCTGTCTTTTTCAAAATAAATAAATAAGCATTAAAAAAAAAAGGAGTATAGCACAATCCAAGGGATGACATTTTAAGGAATGAGACAGAAAGAGAGATGCTGAAGAGAGAGATGAGAAAAACACAGACTATGGGAAAGTCAACAGATTTGACAAGCAAGAGCCACTTGAGATCTGTTCCTTCATGATGCTCCATAGACTAAACAGAAGAGTGACATCCAGTTGTGCTGGGAGACAAGCAGCTCCTCCTTTGCTTGAACATGAACTTACTATGGAATGAATCATTGCCTGTACATGTTTGTCTGAATGGGTCCAAGTTGGCTATGTGACCCTTGCTGTCTCAATTCCATTAAAAAAAAACACTGATAGAGCATCCACTGTGATAGAATGGAGAGAAATTATATCCCCAAAGGAAGGTTTGAGTATTTCTTGTTGTTGCATTTCATGACACAGCTGAGTCCTGAGGGCATGTTTGAGATGGACTGATGGGGGCAAAAGGAGGTGACCAAAGAGAGGGACAGCCACCCTGCACAGCAGCCACAGGGATCAAGGCTTGGTGAGTTGCTGAAGTGGCTGCCGGTGCTACTGAGAGATAACGGCTATTCCGTATCAGAGTGAGTGGGGAGACAGGACCATGGGGAAACTTCCAAAGAGATGTTCCAGGGCCCTGAGCCTCAGTGAAGATAAAGGGTCAAGAGAGGGCAATGAAGCGAAGGGTCTTAGGGGAGAGAGTTTCAAGTGTGTCTTCTTGACATCTCTCCCCCATCCAAGTGACCAAGGCATAAGGGCAAGTCTGCCACTCTTGTCAAGTCTGGAGAGAGGGACAGAGAGCATGTGTGACTCAGTCTGGGGCCTGACTCACCCCTGTGACTGTGAGTGGCCTCTTGTAAGATAGGACAGGGGGTGCATTAGGAAAGTTCAGCACCCCCTTTCAAAATGCTTCAATTATGGAATCCCCAAGTAAGATGTAGGCTTAGCACTATTTAAAAAGGGATTCTGGGGGTGCCTGGATGGCCCAGTTGGTTAAGTATCTGACTCTTGGTCTTGCTCAAGTCATGGTCTTGTGATTCGTAGGATCGAGTCTCAAGCTGGGCTCTGCACTGGCAGTGTGGAGCCTGCTTTTGATTCTCTCTCTCCCTCTCTCTCTGCTCCTCCCTTGCTTGTGCTCTCTCTCTCTCTCTCTTTCTCAAAATAAATAAATAAACTTTAAAGACTAAAAATAGAATTAAAGGAATTCTGAGGGCACCTGAGTGACTCAGTTAAGCAACTGACTCTTAATTTTGGCTCAAGTCATGATCTCATCATTCATGAGATGGAGTCCTGCATTGGCTCTCCGCTGATAGTGCAGAGCCTGCTTGGGATTCTCCACCCCCCCCCCCCCCCCCCCCCCCCCCCCCCCCCCCCCCGCTCCTCCCCTTCTTACATTCACAGACACACAGACACACAGACACACACACACACACACACTGTCTCCCAAAATAAATAAATAAATAAATATTACAAAAAATAAAAAGGGATTCTGCCCACAAGGATGGACTGCCCAAGCAAGGAGAGTTCAGCCTGAAGAGCTTGTGGTGTAGACCATTATGAGCAGGAATGGAGATGGGATTGGGGGCTAGGGTCCTAGAGAGAGACACTTCCCTGTGTGGGGAGCTGCATCAGAAGGAGCCAGATAAGAGAGCCCACGAGAATGCACAGGAGAGAGAGAAAAAATCCATGTTAAACACCCACAAGGTCAGAAAGAGCCAGGCTATTTAAAACAAAGGCTGATAAGTGAGCTTCTTCTAATCTCTCCCATGGTCTCTCTTTGCCTCCCCTAGCCTACCCCCAGCCCCCGGCCCCAAATAGTGTGTGGGCTGAGTTAGCAAGGATGAAGGGAGGATGTGGAAGGAAGGCACCCCATTAACCCAGCCAGGTTCCCAAGAAGTTAGCCGAAGTTAGCCCAAGAGGTTCTAACTGCAGTGATGCACATCCAATCAAGTTGGCAATTTAGGGGCGCCTGGGTGGCTCAGTTGGTTAGGCGTCCAGCTTCGGCTCAGGTCATGATCTCACGGTTCATGGGTTTGAGTCCTGTGTAGGGCTCTATGCTGACAGCTAGCTCAGAGCCTGGAAACTGCTTCAGATTCTGTGTCTCCCTCTCTCTCTGACCCTCCCCTGCTCACGCTGTCTCTCTCTGTCTCTCAAAAATAAATAAAAAACATAAACAAATTTTTTTTAAAGTTGGCAATTTAGGTTATCTGAGACTTCGTTTACTATTTACAGTGAACATAATTTTTCTTATCTAAGTGGGAACAGGGAAAGAATCACACATACTAAATAGGGTGTCAGAAGGTGGAAACAACCCAACGTGTCCGTCAGTTGGTGAGTGGATAAACAAAATGTGGTCTGTCTTTACAATGGAATACTCTTCTGCCACAAAAAGGAGTCAAATTTCAATACATATAACAACATGGACAGAACTTGAAAACAGTATGCCAGACCCAGCAAGACAAGGGCTGTGTGATTGTACTTCTCTGAGGTACCTACAAAAGGTAAATTTGTAGAAAAGAGGGTAAAGGAGAGGTTTCCAGGGTGGGGAGGGAGAGAGGATTGGGAAGTCACCATTTAAGGATACGGTGTCAGTTTGTTCCGATTCTGTGTCTCCTTCTCTCTCTGCCCCTCCTCGCTCATGCTTTGTCTCCTTCTCTTTCAAAAATAAATAAACATTAAAAACATTTAAAAAAAATGATAGAGTATCAGTTTAGGATCATAAAAAGTCCTAGAGATGGTCAGTGGTGATGGTTGCATGTTATGAATGTAATTATTAATGCCACTGAATTATACACCTTTAAATGGTTAAATGATAAATACAATATGTATATTTTACCACAATAAAAAATCAAGTGACTTGTACGATTAAATCTATGACTCCTTTATGACCAAAATAGCTGACGGTATTAGAGATGGGGACTCTTTTATATATTGGTCCCCACAGCTCTGGGGTGAGTAGCGGTAGGATTTATTTATTTGTTATTTTTTTATTCCCCCTTAGCAATATTCTATTGGCCAGTTTAAAACAGATACAGCCAGGATCTAGATGTTACTTATTAAGTCAGGGTAGACTGCTTTACAACTTGAGACTCAAAAAGGCTTGTTTGAGTCAGTGTATGACACAGTTAATATAGTATTTATTACTTGATAGAAGTTTACTAAACTATTATTATTATTATTATTATTATTAATGTTTATTCATTTTCGAGAGAGAGAGACAGAGAAAAAGCAGGGGAGGGGCAGAGAGAGAGGGAGACACAGAATCCGTAGCAGCACCAGGCTCCGAGCTGTCAGCACAGAGCTGGACGTGGGGCTGAAACTCACAAACAGTGAGATCACAACCTGAACTCAGATATACAACCAACTAAGCCACTCAGGTGCCCCTAAATCTTTATTATTTTTATGATAATTGGAAGCAATCAGAAGAGTTGCTTGGGAAATGGAGTCTTCAGGTCGCACCTTACATGGTGCCCTATTTGTTCTAGAAGAATCTAAAACTGTATCTTTAAAAAAAGGGGAGGGTCAGAGAGAGAGGGAGACACAGAATCCAAAGCAGGTTCCAGGTTCCAAGCTAGCTGTCAGTACAGAGCCCAACGTGGGGCTGGAACCCACAAACCGTGAGATCATGACCTGAGCTGAAGCCGGATGCCTAACTGACTGAGCCACCCAGGCACCCTTAAAGTTATATCCTAATAAGTTAAGAAAAATGAAATTTAGCAAGTTTTTTTTCTAGCATTTAAATTGGCATGTATTAAATTTCTTCTTCAAAAACTATCTAGACCAGCACACTCAGACACACACACACACACACACACACACACACACACACACACACACTGTTGAATCCAGGCTATTGATTTCACACAGCTCTGCCTTCACTTGGCACCGATGTGTAGGCAAGCGCAAACATAGCACCTTTCTGTGTTCCCTGTTCTTACAGTTAGTGGACCACACAAAGGGCCGACCCAGACGAGATGACTGATTGAATGATAAGCCAAATGATTCATTCTTTCTCATTAGCTTCTTAAGATGCAGGGATTATCTTGTTTGATGCCTGAACTGGAAATACGCTGCCATGTGCCTTGACTCCTACACAGTATCTATCTTTTTCTTAGATCTGCTCAAGTGATCATCAACACCTTTCTAAGCTTCTAGCTCCCAGGTCAGTTAGACGAAACCATGGAGTCATGCAGATTAAAGGTGTCTAATCCCTCCCACGGCGCCCTTTACAGATGTGCCAAAGGAAATTCAAAATATGGTGGAGGTATGACTCTGTGTTGGCAACTATGTCTCCTGTGCCATGCTGGGTCCGGGACAGTCCTCCCCCTGGACTACTTAGGATGTGGTCATTAAGGTGATAAGAAGGAGGTGAGGAATTCTCTTTGGTTCAGAGCCCTTCACCTAATATAAAAAGATACATTTTTTTTAACTCCCAGATTTTCATTGTTATTCATGTCACTCACCCAATCAGCAAAAAAGCTGTAGCTCATTTCTCCCGTTCAGCGTGAACTGGAAACATTTGGAACAATTAGGTGATTTCACTGCTCCCCCGAATGGAGTACCATATATGTAGTCTATCACTTCCTGTCAAGTTCAAGTTTATCTCTACCAAATATATGCTTCTGTGATTCCATGGGGGTCAGGACGCCAGATTTAGCAAAACAAAACAAAAAAGGATGCTCTGTTAACTTTGCATTTTTTAAATTTTTATTTATTTTTTAAATGTTTTTATTTATTTATTTATTTATTTATTTATTTATTTATTTATTTAGAGACAGCATGAGCAGGGGATATCAGAGAGAGAGAGAGGGAGACACAGAATCTGAAGACAGGCTCAAGGCTCTGAGCTAGCTGTCAGCACAGAGCCTGATGCAGGGCTCGAACCCACGAACCATGAGTTCACGACCTGAACCGAAGTCGGATTCTTAACCAACTGAGCCACCCAGGTGCCCCTAACTTTGCATTTTAAAGGTAAACAATGAATTCAGTTCCTAGTAGATCTCAGATAGTACACAAGGGAAACTAATAGTAAAGAATTATTCACAGTTTAACTGAAATTCAAATTTAACTCGGTGACCTGTATTTTATCCGGCAGTCCTCATGGACGGTCTGGATGTGAGATGTGAATGTTCATATATCACCCAAGATGCCCAAGACTTTGGTGTAAATTAAGCATATAGGAGAAGATACCAGTATGCCCAGAGGATTTTCAATCACTGCAGGTGGGGTGTCGAGTTTTTTTTTTTTCTTTCTCTTGTAGTTCTTTCAGGGAAGAGTTCTTTCATACCAGGCTCACCGGGCTGGTAGTTTGTCCAACAGTAATAAGCAATGGGGAAAAGGATCATTTCCCTTGCTTTTTTTCCAAGCTGGATTCACCTGTTTTTCTGTCCAGGAGGACTTGCTGTAGTATTGTTCTCCCAAGCTGCTTTTCCAAAGGGGAACCCGGGCGTGCTAATTGCTGGCTGTCAGCAACATGAATGGAAGTGGATGACAGCTGGGTGCTGGGCACGTTCTCGTGGACAGGCTGGGGTTTCCATTGTATGGTCTTGCATCCTTCCATCTGCACTGGCTTTTGTCTTGGGTCTCAAGCAATTGGCTAGAGCTGAAAACATCAACACCTCCATGCCCTTGTCCTTTATCATTTTCTTTTCATGTCGGTTTAGGAAATACACCTGAAAGACCAAAGACACACAATGAACCCGGCAATTACCAACCACCATGGGCAGGAGGCAGACGCTGGAACAACAGAACCCCCAAGGACAGGCTGCTACTGGCCCCTGACTTTCCTCAAGGCTCCTGCCAGAGGCCAGCCTCGGGACTGAGTCTAGGACTCCCTCCCACTTCTGTCTTGGGACAGCTTATTTCCTTGCTGCCAAAGATGGAGAACTCAGGACCATTTTCTCCTGATTGATTTTGTGCAAACAGCTGGCACAGTTCTTGGACAATGCTGGGAAAGCTATTGAATAAAGGGAAGGAGGCAGAACTTAACTAAATTTGTGTCATCCATGAAG
Organism: Suricata suricatta; assembly: GCF_006229205.1. Lineage (NCBI taxonomy): Eukaryota > Metazoa > Chordata > Mammalia > Carnivora > Herpestidae > Suricata > Suricata suricatta. Next base: position 11,622,872 of record NC_043704.1, on the reverse strand, counting down.
CTTTTTAAAAAAAAGTTTATTTGTTTGTTTGTTTATCGATCTCTATGCCCAATGTGGGGCCTGAACTCACGATCCTAAGATCAAGAGTTGCATGCTCTACCGACAGCGAGCCGGGTGACCCTACACCGTGCATCTTTTGACATATGTGAATGCACCTGTGTAATCCACAGCCTTGTCAAGATATAGTGCATTTCCACCACTTCACAGAATTCCTTAGGAAATCCACAGCCCACCCCACCCCCACGAGGAGACGACTGTTCTCAGTTTTCCTTCACTATAGCTTTGACTGTTCTAGAACTTTACAGAAATGGATACTACAGTATGTGTCTAGATTCTTTTGATTAGTAGATCAGCTCTTCCCTTTGTATATTTGCTGAGTTGTTGTTCCATATGAACATACTTCAATTTGTTTAGTTCTCCTTCTGATGGCCATTTGGGTCATTTCCAGGTTGGGGCTATTATAAACAATGATGATATGAATACGTTTGCATAAGTGTTTCGTGGAATTTATTTTGTGGAATTTATTTCTCTCAGATAAATCTATTAGAGGGACACTTCTGGGGGACTGGGTAGGTGATCAGTCTAAAAAGACTGATGACCCCAAATGTTTTCAAGGATGTCAAACAACCAAAAAGGATGCATTGCCAGAGGAGCTTTACCTTTACTCCTTGTATTTATTCTTAATCCGAGAGTCAGCTAAAATGAGAAAGAGGAGATGTGTTGGAGTAACAATTCCTATTTCACATGCTCTGTAGCTCAGCACTGGGGTCAAATGCTAAAGGTTAGTAGAAAGAGGTAATACCCAAGTTTTATTGTCTTTCTTGTCTCTAAAAAATACATTATTTGTGATGTGTTCAACTCTACTACTGAGGGGTCATATGTTCCCTATGGAGACTTACAGAGCATTTTTGAGGGATAATATCAGTTGGCCATGCCCTGGCCTGTATTAGTCCATGTCATTAGAAAAGATAGGATGCATTTAGGGTATTTTAGATCTCATTCAATGAGAGAAGGGGTAAATTAGTAGATAACTAGATTGTCCATAAAATGATTCAAAGTCACCATTAAATTGGTCCTTCCTCCAAACACTCCAGGCACTTTTTAACCACTCATGCAGTGAATATCATGTACCACCCTAGATGAGAGTTATCGATGGCTGTGCCTTATCTTCCCTGGCAGACTGTAAAATATGGAGTGGGAGGGCATGTCTCATTCTCTGCTGTGGTCCCTTAAGAGCTTAAAACGTGCATCACCCCTTCATGATTTGCATCCCTCCCTCTCCCTAGCTCTCCTTCCCCCTTCCCCTCCCCATGGTCCTCTGTTAAGTTCCTCCTGTTAGACCTATGAGTGAAAGCATATGGTATCTGTCCTTCTCTGCCTGACTTACTCTGCTTAGCATGACACCCTTGAGGTCCATCCACGTTGCTCCAAGTGGCCAGATTTCACTCTTTCTCATTGCCATGTAGTGCAGGAGGGCACTTGTGGGGAAGAGCACTGGGTGTTATATGGAATTGACAATAAACTATAACAAAATAAAAAAGAAGAACTTAAAATGTGGTAGGTGTCCATACTTTTTTTCTTAATTGGCACATCAGTTATCTATTTAAAATTTTTTTAAATGCTTATTTATTTTTGAGAAAGAGAAAGACAAAGTGTGAGCAGGGGAGGGGCAGAGAGAGAGGGAGATATAGACTCTGAAGCAGACTCCAGGCTCTTAGCTGTCAGCACAGAGCCCAACAACATGGGGCTTGAACTTGCAAACCATGAGATCATGACCTGATGCTTAACTGACTGAGCCATCCAGGTGCCGCTGCATATCAGTTATCTATTTCCATAATCATACTGAATTTAAAACCCCCAAAACTTGAGTGTTTTTTTTAAAATGTATTTTATTTATTTTTGAGAGACAGAGAGAGACAGCATGAGCAGGGGAGGATCAGAGAGAGAGGGAGATACAGAATCTGAAGCAGGCTCCAGGTTCTGAGCTGTCAGCACAGAGCCTGCTGCAGGGCTCGAACCCAGAACCATGAGATCATGACCTGAACCGAAGCCGGACACTTAACCAACTGAGCCACCCAGGCGCCCCTCCTGAGTGCTTTTAACAAACACTTGTTGTTGGCCTCAGGTCTACAAGTCACCTGGCCAATTCTTCAGGTCTCAGTTGGGCTCACTCAGGCATCACCTGTCAGCTGCAGGTTGGCTAGGCAGCTCTGCGGATCCTGGCCGGGCTCCCCCACGCTGGGGCTTGGCTGGCTTAAGGCCACTGCAGCTGGGACAGCCAGGCTCTGGTCCATGTGCTCTCTCATCCTCCAGGCAGCTTCTTATGATGGCAGAGGTGGCAGAGAAGAAGACAAGCAGAAATGTACATGGCTTCAGACATCTAGGACTTGGCACCCTGTCATTTCCACTGTATTCTCTTGGCCAAAGCCAAATCATGGGCCACCCCCGATTCAAGGGGTGGGGAAAATGGGCTACATCTCTTAATGGGAAGGGCTGCAAAGTCATGTTAAGAGGCATGAGTCTACAAGGGCATGAGAATGCAATCTGACTCAACTTGAATCAAACAAAGAAGAATCAGATGTGGCTCAAGAAGTGGAACGGGGGGAAGGGCAGAGTAGCTGGTTCAGGGCACCTACCCTTTCTACAGCTGCCTGGCCACAAATGCGCCATGTCACGCCATGTCAAGTCCTTAATCACAGTTTCAGGTCTTCCTAAGGTTGGTGGGAGACTCCAGTGAAATAAACACACTGACTTGCTTTGTAAATTATAAATCTCAGTGCGCGCGGGAACTGACATTGCTGTCAGGTCATTTGAAGTGTGAGAGACCTCTAGCAATTCCGGTTACTGACGGATTCTGAAGAAGCACCCGGAGAGAACGTGCAAATCCCCATAGACAACCTTTTTCTCACTCTACTCCCTGACCGGATCTGATGCACCCTGAGAATAGTGTACAAGGCATCATAGGTGCCTGTGCTAAAGTCAGGGACATTTGAAACATGTGGCTGTCCCCTCACCTCCCGGAGAGCAGACATTTGTTCCTGCTCTGGCGGCTGCCACACCGAAGGCAGGTGGCATGCAGAGTGCCCTCCTCTTTCCTTTGTTTCTGCTTGAGGGATTAACAACCTCTTAAAATAAAGTAACACTTCCCTTCTTCCAGATTGTGTGATGTCACTGCGACTGGGCCCTTCCCTCTTCTGCCACCTGGGATGATCTCCTGGCCCTTGTTGAAGTGAGAAATGGTCTTGGATGCTCTGGGTAACAGCTTACTTTGGAGTATTTGAGTGGATGCGTTTCCCCCATCTTGTGGCACACCTTGTGACCCAGCACGCCTTGTGATTCAAATGGAAGTAAGCTTCGCACAAGGGACTTGGTGGGGGCTTCCTCTGTACTCCCTGGGTCTGGCTCTGTTTAGGTGTCAAATATGAATCTGTTTAACACGTTGTGAGAAGTGACACTGGGGGAAAGCAGGGCCCAAACTGATTTACTGTGTGTGTGTGTGTGTGTGTGTGTGTGTGTACTGTGTGTGAGTGGGGGGGGGAGTCCATGTTGTGTTTCCACACTTCCCCACACCATGACCTCTGAGACAATCCATGGGCATTTATGGTGCCTGAGAACATGTGGGAATTCCAAAGGAGAGGACTCACTCAGAGGAGAGAGTTTATTGTTTTATTTTATTTATTTATTTATTTATTTATTTATTTATTTATTTTTACTTACTTATTTATTTATTTTTAATATAATTGATCCAGAGAAAGTACTGCTAGGAATTTACTCAAAGGATACAAGAATTTGTTGTTTTAGATTGCATTCTCCAGAGGCCTTATCACTGCATGTACAAATCCATTTTTTTTTTTAATTTATTTATTGTGTGAGAGAGAAAGAGAGAGAGAGAATGCAGGAGAGGGCAGAGAGAAAATTCCAAACAGGCTTCGCACCATCAGTGCAGAGACCGACGTGGGGCTTGATCCCGTGGACTGTGAGATCATGGCTTCTGCTGAAATCAAGAGTCGGTCGCTTAACCGACTGAGCCCCACAGGTGCACTGCATGGACACATCCTAACCCCCCACATTACCCCAAATGGCATTACATACAGTGGGCACGCTGATGGGATGCGAAACCAGCACAGTGTGTTTCCCCTTCTTGGCACGGACAGAACTCACATGCCGGAGGAAGCCCAAGCTGCAATTTATTTAAAAGCCAACCCAGGCCGAGGGCGGCACTAATTTTGCACACACAATTGCTAATTCCTTTGAAACGGTGCTTCTCCATTCATCTGGGCTGTCTTGAGCTAGATGGAAAAACTGGCTGCCTTTTGCCTTCCTAAGTGCACAAGACACTTCCCTTTCTTCCCCCCTGGCTCCATGTCCCTCCCCTGTCTTGGGACACGGGCTGGAGATTCAGAGGCGGCCTTGGAGGGACAGGTCCTCCATCCTGACTCACTCTGAGGGCCACGGTGGTGTCAGGGTGCCATGTCAGGGGGTCGGGCGGAGGGGCCCCGGCAGCGATCTGAGAACGAGCAGGCCTATCTGGTCAACGGCAGCAACAGTGATGTAGCGGAGGAAAGACAGCACTGTCCTTTTTTCATTAAGTGTATTTATAAACATACTGAACATGAAACATTTTTCCTTTCTTCACAGTGATGGATGATTATATGTCTACGAAATGTTTTCATTTATTTGGCGCCAGGGTAATCAAAATCAGTTGAAACTGTCCCACTGAAGGGAAGGAAAACAAGAGGGCGTGGGACAGCCTGTGTTCTGTCCCTCATGCTTTTCAAGGGTAGTAGCTGGCACAGGGCTTGCTTCTCAAGGAACGTGCTCTTCGGCGGGTAATTACTCCCAGTCCTGCTCATGGCCGCTGTCCATGGAGGCCGCGCGCTGCAGAACGTTCAAAGTGCTCTGGAAGCTGTGTGGGAGCGCCGGGGCCAGCCTGTGCGTGACTCTGTTTAGGCTGAGAAGGAGCTGGTCCCAGAAAACCTTTGTGAATGAAACGCTCATGCTTTCATGTCTGCCCTGGCCCGTGTTCTGGGTCAGTCATCGTGATCTCCAACATCCTGTTTAAACGGGTGTTTTCCACTGCAGACAGACAAAACCATTTCTATTCTGAGCTCCCATGACTGTGCAAAGGCAAGCAATGGAGATTAGGTAGGCAAGCAGGCTTGACCTGTCTGTGGGGAAAATACAGAGAGCAAATGGCTGGTCTTTTCCCTCCATGCGGTTTTTTGGGTGGCTACAGAACTCAGATCTTTGTTTTACAAATCCAACAGGAATTTGGAAAGGCCACTGTTTGGGTGACTGTAACCAGCCTACCCCACAGAATGGTTTAGCTCACTTCAGGTTATCTCTTTGCTTTATGGTTTGTAATACAGACCTGTCTGGGGGCACGGGGGTGAAAATATATGATTTCCCTGATCTCCAATCATCACCTTGCAAGGGCTTAACTTGAATACTGGGGTGGCAGAAAACACTTTCACCTTTTGACTAGATGTAAGAAATTTCCTTTTGTGCAATAAGAGGATTTCTTTATAGTTGTTGTCTTATCAAAGCAAGCAGAGTCCTAAGTGATGTTTTCAAAGCAGGCTCAGAAAGGAATGAGTCTTTCTTCCTGGCTCCGAGCTAACAGGGTACAGAGGGCTTTGAGAAAGGTCTTTCAGAACATACTTATATGGAGTTTCAAGAAAATTAGAATTTCTACTACAGTTCTGGATAAGCAGACTGTGTTTTCTCTGAGTTGTTGGCTATAGAAAATTTGTGATCTATCCCAAGGGTCACAAAACTCTGACAGGAGGATTCCTGAACTGTTTTGTACTGCGGAGGATAATTGTTTGGTATACTTCACCTAGAGGGAGGGAAGATTTTCCTTCTGCACTGTGCCAGGGCATGAGATGAGCACTTGTGCACATGAAATCTGAATAAAAATCATAACATTGAAAGTTTCTTGGTCTGAAATCGATACAGACATCTTTTCTGTAGAGAGCAAGGAGTAAAGGTGACCACTGAGTAACCAGCACACCTTCCTGTGTTTCCTCAAATTCCCATTTTTAGCTGTGTACTTTGGAAGTACTCAATTTCTAAAGGTGAGGAAGATGAAAATCTCAGATGACAGAGTGAGGTTTTAATATTTATAATTGTTTCTGGAATGCTGGGATAGTTTGAAAAAGACAAACATAGATGTGACAGAAGGGTTTCTATGCTTCATATTATCTTGTCCTAATTAAAAACTAACCAGTATGATTAAAGAATGTGCTTATAAAAGAAGGTGTGAGAGGGTACTCCTTGGCCCCACAAGAGATGGCTTGAGTGGTGCCTGAGGTGTTGACCCTGGTTTCAAATAGTCAGCTCTTCAATTATTTGGCGTGAAATCTGTTACTTCCCTAAGAGAGGAACTGATTAATTCAGAAACTGGTAGCAACCAACCTGCTCACAGTGAGATAAGATGACATCACCCCAAAGGTCCAGGGCAGTATGCTAAATACAATTTCAAAACAGCCAATCAGGTTGGGTGGAATGAAGTGGCCACAGCCAATCACTATGACCCATTCTTCATAGCCAGGCCCAAAGAGCCAGCCTCCAGAGTCAGGGTGAGCAGAGCCGGGGCAGCCAGCCAAGTCTTATACAAATGCCTGAGATGCCTTTATCTCCGGATAAATAGATCATGTTAAGGATTTCTGTGGCAGAAATGGATCTCACAGACAACATAACTTTGGCATCTTTTTAGCTAATATTTTTCTTTCATAGACAGAGCCAACTGATTTATTTTAGGATGAGCATTTCCTATTTTTATAGACATCTCTTTCATTTTACTCAGACTCTTATCTAAAGTGTGAACAAATTCTCAGATGTTTAATATGAACTGAGAAGAGAAAGCCCCTTAATCAGAGTTCAATTAACTGGTTTTGCTTACCAGAAGATTATATATTTCACAAAAGCAAGCAGCTGTCTTTCCCACTCAGTTAATTCCGATGAGTTCCGATTCTTCTATTTCTGCCTGGAGTTTTTTACAGGCTCAGCCAAAGATACATACTTCCTCTCATCCACCATCCATCATTCTGACTGTAGAATATCCAGTTTCTTTAAATTTGTGCAAGGCCTCACGCACTCGTACAAGCACACAGTCACATTCGTGACAGAAGACATAATTTGTGAGGCCTGATACAAAGTGAAAGTGCGGGTTCCTTGTTCAAAATGTATTAAAAATTTCGAGATGGTGACAACAGGGCATTCAACCAAGAGTGAGGCCCTTCTGAGAATGGAGATCTGTCGGGCCACGTGGATCGCATGCCCGTGAGGCCAGCCCTGACCATGTCCAGTAACTATATGCACATACCATGTCTCAAGTTCACAGCAAAGAATACACAGAGACCATCTAAACTTCTACTCTGTGCTAAAACTTTATTTCTGCCCAACACTGATCCCCCATATCTCAGTCATAATATATTAGCAAAGAAAACACTGATATCTGAGGTTAAGACTTATACAGCTTACAAAGCACTTTTGTGTGGATTTTCTCCTTTGATCTCAAAAAGTTATCTCCAATCTGCCAATAAACAAGCAGGAAAAGTCATTCAAGGCCATACCACATATTTTTTTCTGATTATGAGTGTACTGTACAGAGAATTTGAAAAATATGGGAGAAGAGAAAATATTTATTACCCATAAAATGCCATCAATTAGAGATAACTACCATGAAAATTTTGGTATGTGACCTTCTAAGTACAGTTTTCTATGAATCTGCATACAAGAGTTTGTATAGGTTCTTGTATTTTTCTTTTTTAAGATATTATGTTTTGTGTGTATTTATTTTAAGAGAGAGAGGGGGCATGAGTGGAGGGGTTACAGGGAGAGAGAGAAGAAGAGGGAGAATCCCAAGCAGGCTCTGCTCTATCAGTACAAAGCCCGATGGAGGGCTTGAACTCATGAACTGTGAGATCATGACCTGAGCTGAAAACCAAGAGCCAGATGCTTAACCCACTGAGCCACCCAGGAACTCCAGTTCTTATACTTTTTCTTATCCACATTGGGATCATATTGTACCTGCTATTTCATAATCTTTTTCATTTAGTAATATGACCTAGGTTTTTCTTACATTATGAAACCCTCTTAGGAAGGTTTATTCTTCATGGCTATAGATTATTCAATCATGGTTAGTAAAGAATCCATTCAGGAATAAGTGAAAAATGATAAACAGAGAAAAGATGCCTCAATCAGTGATAATTCCTTTTCCTAACTCTTTATTCTCACAACTGCCCTTTAAACTAGCTGTTTTTATGTCCACTTTTATAGAAACTGAGAGTCCAAGAGTTTAAATCAGTAGCTACAGGGAGTGTACACTGATGTAGCCGCTCTGGAAAGCAGTGTGGAGGGTCCTCAAAAAATTAACCAAAGAACTCCCCTATGACCCAGCAATAGCACTGCTGGGGATCTACCTAAGGGATACAGAAGTGCTGATGCATAGGGGCACATGTACCCCAATGTTCATAGCGGTACTTTCAACAATAGCCAAATTATGGAAGCAACCTAAATGTCCATCAACTGACGAATGGGTCACGAAGATGTGGTTTATATACACAATGGAATACTACATGGCAATGAGAAAAAATGAAATCTGGCCATTTGTAGCAACATGGATGGACCTCAAAGTGTCATGCTAAGTGAAATAAGTCAGGCAGAGAGGGACAGATACCACATGTTTTCACTCATAGGTCTAACAGGAGAAACCTAACAGAGGACCATGGGGAGGGGAAGGGAGGAAAGAGAGTTAGGGAGAGGGAGGGAGGCAAATAACAAGAGACTCTTGAATACTAAAAACAAACTGAGGGCTGAAGGGGGAGGGGAAAGAGGAAGGGAGGTGATAGCCATGGAGGAGGGCACTTGTGGGGAAGAGCACTGGGTGTTATATGGAAACCAACTTGACAATAAACTATAAATAAAAATAAATAAATCATTAGCTACAGGCCACACACCTATTAAAGCAGAGATGGCATTTGGACCCACGTATGCAGGAAGGCATGCAAGGCAAAGCTTATACTCTGATAACTGTGCAATGGCAGTAGAATATAATTTAGTGTTTTGTCCTAAAGAAAGGTCCTCAGGTCGGCACATCATGGAGAGCCTTGGAGATTTTCAAGGAGTGGCGGTTTCTCTAGGGAACAGCCTCTAGGAGAATCCGTGGAATCAAGACAAGGATCTGGTGACACAGAGGAGTAACGATCAGAAGCAACCTCTGAGACAAAGAAATATCATTTTGGAAATGATTTCCCAGTTCACAGGAATTCTTGGGGCGCCTGGGGGGCTGAGTCAGTTAAAGTCTCGGACTTTGGCTCAGGTCATGATCTCATGTTCGTGGGTTTGAGCCCTGTGTTGGGCTCTGTGCTGACAGCTCAGAGCCTGGAACCTGCTTTGGATTCTGTGTCTCCCTGTTTCTCTGCCCCTCCCCCCTCATGCTCTGTCTCCATCTGTCTCAAAAATAAATAAAACATTAAGAAAAATTTTAAGAAATTTTTTTGGTAACAGAGAGTCAAATTTAAACTTAGCAGAGAAGTTTGTATCTTATAAAGAGCAAATGCAGGAGTTGGGGGATGGGTTGGTTTCCATCTTTAAGGCAACTGCATTGGGGATGAAATCCTAAGCCATGCATCTGTTGGACTATGCAATTACCCTCTATGTGAGGATTTAGGACAATTTCAGGGGAAAAAATGATGTTCCTTAAAGTTCTCAGGCAAGATTGCTTGAAAATGATTTCCCTGGTGTAATACTTTTACCCTTTTTGCTCACCCCCTCTGGCTTAGTCAGCGAGTTTCTCACTGACGTTCTGAGTTCCAGGAGCTGAGTCCCAGAGGGGAATGGAAAAGATTCCTGGCATACACATTATTAGATCAGAAGATGTTCAGGATGAGTAAGAATAGCCTACCCTGCATCTTGACCACAAAAGGATCCCCCCAAAGGGAAGACAATCCGTGGCTGTCTCACTCTTCTGAGATGGCTGTTACAAGCTACCGAGTAGGTGGCTTAGAATAACAGAAATTTATTCTCTTTGTAGTTCAGGAGTCCAGAAGTCAAAAATCAAGGGGTCAGCAGGGCCACATTCCCTCTGAAGTTGGTAGGGGAGAATATTTTCTTGCCACTTCTGGCTTTTGGGGACTCCGGTGTCTCTCAGCTCAGGGCTGCCTCTCTCTGGTCTTCACGTGGCTTCTCCTCCTCTGTCTTTGTCTGTTTCTCTTCTGTCTCTTACAAGGACACATCACTGGGGTGAGGGTGCACCCAGATAATCCAGGACGATCTCATCAGGAGATTTCTTGCAAGGATCCTGGTTCTGAAGGTCACAGTTACAGGTTGCTGAGGTTGGTTCATACACATGCATTTTTTTGGCAGCCACCATGCAACCCTCTACAGTGGGAGAAGCTTGGGTGTGACATGTTCCTGAGAGAGAGCCACTGAGTCCTCCTGGGTTTAGACTCTGGGTAGGACTTTCTTTCCTGGATAAAGTGCTGGGAAGGAAAGAACAGCTCAAAGCCAAAGAGCTGTCTGGGTTTCCCAGGCAGCCATTTATTTCTCTGGCAGTCTCTGTGCTCCCATCTTCTAGATTCAACAAAATGGTGCCTGTGGGCCCCAGAGGGGCATTGGGACAGGTGAGGGAGAGAAAGCCATGCCCAGGTGGGACAGGTAACAGCCAACCGAGCAGACTGATGCCTGGAAATGGAAGCTAACCAAAGACACAGTCCCACTTTGGCATCCTGTGTCCAGGCCTGGCACAGATGGTATAGCCCTGAGGTTTGACCATGGGCAGGAGGGCGCTGCTCAATTGGAGAAAATGGGCTTCCCATCCCACTGAACAAGGAGAGTCAAAATAGAAATTGAAGACATATTCTTTTTTTTTTTTTTAACTGTGTTAGGGTTCTCCAGAGAAACAGGACCATTAGTGGAGGGGGGACAGCAAGAGAGAGAGAGAGATTAATTTTTAAGGAATTGGCTCATGTGAGTGTGGGCCCAGCATGTCTGAAATCTGCAGGTCAGGCTGAAGGTCACTGTCTTGAGTCTTAATTCCGCAAGCCAGCAGGCTGGAAACTCAGACAGGATGTCCATGTTGTAGTCTTGAGATAATTTTTTTCTCTCTGTGGAGAGTCTCAGTCTTTGTTCTCAACACCTCCAACTGATGGAATGGGGCTCACCCACATTATGGAGAATAATCTGTTTTCCTCAAAGTCTACTGTTTTCCATGTTAGTCACATCCAGAAAATGTCTTCCCAACAACATCTAGTCTGATGTGTGACCAGACAGCTGTGCCCCATAGCCCAGCAAACTTGACGCATCCTAGCACATTTACACTATGGTGTAGACTTGACATTTAGACTTGTTCTTCAAATATTTCTGAGTGCCTGGTAAATGTCAGGTATTGTATCATATGCTGGAGATATGAGGGTGGACCAGATAGCGTGGCCTCTGCTGTCATGGGGTTTAAGTCAACCCATTGATCTAGATCAAACCAAGGTGGCAGTGACAACATCCCAAGGTGTGTATGGCAGTTTTGAGAACACCTAACAGGCCTCATTTGATGCCCTGGATGTCGGAACATTTCCTCTAGACTTGTGTGATCCCAAGGAAAGGAGAAAAGTAGAGGAAGGATATGCATCTCAGGCAGAGAAGGAACTTAGAGTAAAAGAAAACCATGGGGAGTTCAAGAGACTGAAACAAAGTCTTTATGGCTGGAACATAGAATGTGAAGCTCATGATCATGGAGAGATGAGGCCAGAGGGGTGAACTTGAGGACTGACCATGCTGCACCTCTTCTGAAATATTATAGAAGTCACACCTTAGGCTAAGAGCACTGGGGAGCCACTGAAGGCTGTTGAGCTGGGGAGTAACATGGTGAGACTTACCTTTTGAGAAGAGGGCTCTAGTTGTTTTGTCTAGGTGAGCTGGGGGTGGGGGTCAGGGCCTGGGTCAACAGTTGCAGGATCCCCGTGAGATGTGGGAATGGCTAGCATTAGACGAGTATCGGCAGGCAAAGACACAAAGTATTTACAAGAGTACAAGTCAACTTTGAAATTTGTTATCTCTCGTGGGGATGAAATTTGACGGCCTTACTGCAATGTAGCTTCTCTGATTGATTATCTTTCTACTTTCCTCTCTCTCCCGATCCTTAATTCTTGTGATTATAGTGATCTTCCTTTCTCAAATATTTGACATCCAGTTCAGAGTAAAGTGGTTCTTTTTTTTCCCTTTGTTTTTAAAGTTTGTCTTGTGAATTAACTTATTACAAAAAGGGAAGAGAGGTAAATAATCATGTCAATGTGAAATCTTCTACATACTTCAGTCCTGGTGGGGTTGTTCACATACTCAGGAGAACCCCTTTCCACCCTCCCCCTTCTCTCCGGATGCTGGAATCTTCCCAGCTTACCTTGCTTCCGTAGCCCCCTGGCCTTTTATTGAGAAGATGTAAATTGGAGTGAATTGTAATTGAATGTTATTCAACCTTTCCATATTAAAGTGAATATGAGATCAAACTGCCAGTTTTTCCAAACTTTATGTCATTTTGTATTAGATTACTTTCCTCATGCCAGGACATGGAGCTCATAGGAACCCAAAATGGAAGGAATCTCCAAATTTTGCCAAGTCTATAATGTGAAGAAAAAAAAATGCAAGTGAGGTGCATTTGAATGTGAATGAAATCCCAGCTCTGCTTTGGCAACAGGATGAATTGAACTCAGCCTGCACTTGGCATTTGGGTTGCTAATGTCCCAAACTACACCTCCCAAGTGGTCCGAATTCTATCAAACTGAAAACACATTTTGCCAGATGATTCCCCCACTCATTTCCAATATGTGTACTTTGTGTGGAATGAAATCCATATGTTTCTTATCCATTTACACTTAAATCATCAAGATGTTGCTCAATGATGCCTCTGTGATTTACAGATCTCCTCAGTCTTTTTTTTTTTAATTTGTAAAAGGAAAATCACATTTTGCAAAGTGTAGACTTGAAACCACAAATTTGTACAATGAAGAAAAATGTGCATCTGCTGTTTTCTTTCTTTTCTCTTCCAAGCTTCAAAGGAGGCATTGCCAACTTGCAAACACATGACTTCCAGAAGCATTCATACCAACGGCATGCTCCTGAGTCTCCATGTCTGTCTCATGACTACCGTCATCTCTTGTTATGGGAGTGTGTGTGTGGGGGAGGGGGTAGGGGATGAAAAGAGAATAATTTAGAGAAAAATCGGTAAGAAGGAGAAAAAGGAAGGAAGACACAAAGGGAGGGTGGAAGTAAAAGATTTTAAAGTTTGGAACGTGTGGGAAATGGATATAGTCAGAGGTGAAGGAATAGAAAACAGGCTCAAGGAATAGTTTAAGGCAGCCAACTATTTAATCGTCCACTTGTCAAAAAGATATTTGTATGGTGCTTTCTATGTACCACACTGTGCGAAATAAAGATGGTTGCAAATTCTTTGGTGCCTCCCTCATCTGGAGGAGGACCCATTTCTTCTCCACTTGAATAGGAGATGGTGTGTGGTGTGGAGTTACTTTGCCCAGTGTAGTTTGGTGGAAGTGATACTATGCCGACTCTGGACTTGGCCTTTAAGAGGACCAGTACCTACTGCCTTGGCTTCTGGATCCTAGCTGCCATGCTGAAGCTATGGGTAGACCGAGTCAGCAGGGCCAGACGACCACCAGCATCAGTTGCCAGTGCTGCGAGTGGCCATTTGGATGTCCAGCCCATTCAAGACTTCAGGTAGAAAGCTTATATCAGCATTTCATCACTCCCTCACTTTGAGAACAAAAAGTTGCTTTTCTCAAAAAGTTTTGTTAACATCAGTGGACAGAAATATTTGCTTATATCACAGTGTCTTTAAGATCAATCTTTAAAAACTTTATGCCATCATTGGTATGTATAAATAATGCATATTTTTCTGGGCCATAACCGTTTTCCTTTTAATGACCCTATGTCTCAGTAGCCAAGACATCATGTGTGCCAAGGTGACCCTACTCAAAACAGCTTTGCCAGTATCTTTGTATGTGGCCCTTATATTAATATCTAGCTACTACTATTACTTTGACTATCTATCTATCTATCTATCTATCTATCTATCTATCTATCTATCTATCTATCTATCATTGACCCATGCATTGCAAATCTCAAATTTCAACTATATCTCACATGTAGCTAATATACACATACATGTATTAACACCTCATATTTTATTTTATAGTCCTTAAATGGATTAATGGATTCAATTTTTTTAGCTTTTGATCTATTTTTCTGTAAGCTAGATTTGCTTTGTTCTCTAGATTCGATTTCTTAGGCTTTGATGTAACATTGGAAGGAATGAACGAGTGACTTCTGAATTGTTGACTCCCCCCACTGACACTTATTTTTATATTTTGCTTCCTTCCCACTAGTTTTCGAGGGATAATGATGATAGCTGCCACTTTTAAGTATTAGTATGTGCCAGAAGCTATGCTAATAAGATAACATATGCCATCTCATTTAATTGTCATAACAATCCCTAGAGGTTGGTATTATTTTTCTTATTTTACTGTTCAAAAAGCAGAGACTTAAAGAAACTCAGATACTAGTTCAGGGTCACACCAGATAGTAATAGAACCAGCACTTGAATCCATATTTTTCTTATTTCAAATCCATGAGATCATAATATCCTTCTTTCCTGGTTTCTTTTCTTTCATTCTTTCTTTTTCTCATTTTTTAGAGATTGAGAGAGGAAGAGAGAGAGAGAGAGCATGAGTTGGGGAGAGGGACAGAGGAAGAGAGAAAGGGAGAGAATCTTAAGCAGGCTCCTTGCTCAGCACTGAGCCTGACATGGGGCTTGATCCCACCACCCTGGGATCATGATCTGAGCTGAAATCAAGAGTTGGATGCTCAACTGACTGAGTCACTCAGACACCATCTTTCTCCCTCTTTTAAAAAAAAATTTAATTTTTTAATTTATTTTGAGAGAGAGAGAGAGAGAAAGAATCTCAAATAGGCTCCATCCTGTCAGTACACAATCCAGCGTGGGGCTCTAACTCATGAACTGCAGATCACGACCTGATGTGAAATCAAGAATCAGGGAGTTAACCAACTGAGCCATCCAGGCACCTCTCTTTCCTGCTTTCTAAGACCAATTTACACAAAGGGATTAATCTGGTCATTCATGTAGTGATTTCAAAAATTCGTCAGATGTTTTCTGTGTTGAATAGTTTAGTTAAACCATACTAGGTGAAAGGCCAGTAGAAACAAATAGGGCATTCTTCAAATGCATCAGGAGTTTTCTGGACAAGAATCTGAGTCTTGTTAGTTTTATCAGTAACATAAGACTGTAGATATTTCTTACTTTCCTTAATAAATCAATCAGCATAGAATGGGTTATGTTGCAGTAACAAACAATTCCACAATCTCAGTGGTTTAAAACAAGGTTAATTTCTTGCCCATGCCGTTCAGCCTCTGAAGCTTGGGTATCAACTCTGTGCTATGTAGTCATCATTTTCACTCTGGAACACAGCACTATCTGGAACATTTATATGGTCACTGTGGCAGAGAAATACGAAGAGATCTCTAGAGGATCTCAGAGGAGCAAAGAAATGCTCCAGCCATAATGTGACACACTTTACTCATACTCAAAACACATGGGTCAGAACTAGTGATTCCCTACCACAGGGGAGCCAGGATAGACAATCTTACAAAAGGGAGAAGTACCCAGAAGGGGGAGGATTTAGAATATTTGGAAACCAGCATTAATGACTACTACATTTATGGTAATTTAAGGATTCCTTCATATGTGGAAGGACTTTAAAAACAAAACATATTTATGTCTGACATGCGTCAGTGCTTTATCACTGTCATAGAATTCTATTGAGAAATTTGGTAATTCCAAGACTTGTCTTCAAATCCTATCCTCCAGACTATCCCAAGTGGAAAAAAAATTAATGGGAAGGTTATTGTGAGTCCTTGTATTCTTTGTTTTTATTTCAATCTTTAGGATAGGGCTTCAGCTAATAGCTCTGAAGGACTAGTTTGAAACAGATCAATCCTGCTGTTGGAAACAAAGACTTGTACAGAGTATAGTCATATACATGCACACATGTGCACGTGCACATGAAGAGGGTCTAATATCTTGGAGAGAGAGGTCAGTTACTGAGGGAAACCTGACATTCTATGCTGACTTCTCCCTAAGGTGCCTGCCTATTCATATCCTGAGCAAAGAGTCTGAGAAAACAAGGCAAGAATAACTTATGGGCAAAGAAGAAGAGAATCTGAGCAGAGCTTTTGCTAGTCTCACAGGCCTGGGAAGATAAAAATTGATGTTCAGTTCTATTAAGTCAATATGAACTCAAGGGGCCAACATTTTGGAGAAAAGGTAAGCTCAGAGAAGTGAGACACATCCCTGAGCTGCTTTCTGCCTATTGGTTTTTTATTGAGTCTTACATAGTTCAGGTTGAGAGATAGATAAGCTAAATAGAAATCACTTGCAAAGAGAAAAACTCAACAGAGAACTATTGGATATCTCATGTTCCTGGAGTAAAAAGAAATTGTGATACAAAGACTTCCAAAGGAAAGAAGCCTAGTTAGCAACCCAGTTGGGACCTCCCTGAAGTACTATATTTAAGGAGTGAAGGCAGGCCAGAAATTAAAGAAAGCCTTGTAAAGACTAAAATCCAATTTCAAACCAGCTCAATCCCTCATTGGATTAAGGGATCTGCTTCCATGTTACCCATTTCCAAGGGGCTAAAGAGAATTCTTTTGAAGTTAGATAAGATCACCCAGAAATTTTGTATTTTTTCCCATAGACGATGTTTAGGATTTAGTAAAAATTACCAGGAATGCCAAAAATAGGTCCAAAAGAGAGGGAGAGAAAAGCAAACAAACAGAACACCCCCACAATATTGGAACTTCCAGATGCATATTTAAAGATAAAACTATGATTGATATGTTAAACAAAACAGATGACAAGACAAAGAATTTTACCACAGAACTAGAATGTGTAACTTTAGTGGAAATGGGATTAAATAGAAAATCAGGAAATTAAAAAAACATAATATCTATAATTATGCAGTAGATGTGATTACTAGCAGATTATACAGTTTAAGGGCAGAATAATTACCTGGAATATTTGTCAGTAGAAAATAACCAAATAAAAGCAGAAGAAAGATTATGAACTACACATTTTTTGGGGGGGGGTGAGAAATTGAAAAGGGGATAAATAAATGAAAAGAAATAAAAAATAATCATTAATTTTGAGGGATTAGAAGACTCAGTATTATAAAAAATCACAATTTATTTAAACTGAATTTTCAAGTCAGTACAGCCAAATGGAAATCACAAATAGTTTGCATTTATGTGTGTGGAAATTGACAAGCTGACATTAATATGTATGTAAAAATGCAAAAGTCCAAGTAGAACCAAGTTTATCATCAAGAAGAACAAAATTGGAAGAGTTATAGACCAGATTTCAAGATTGATGATAAAGCTACAATGTTTGAAATGATATGATATCAGTGCTAAGGTAAATAGGCTACATTAGTACAATTTATCTTGGAAAAAATATATGAATGGCAAGACAGAGAGAGAGAAAGAGAGAGAAGAGAGGAAAGACGAAAAAAGATAACAGGGAAGTAAGCATATCCAGTGGAAAAAGAATGGTCTTTTAAACATTCATAAGAATATCCACAGTAAAAAAAAAATAACTTTCAACCCCTACCTCACTCCATACACACAGATTAACTGTAGGCGAGTACTAACTGGGAAAAGTTAAATTATGAAGCTTCTGAAGGATAACGTAAGATAATATACTCACTACCTTTGTGATCTAGGTGAAGATTTCTTTCTTTTTTTTTAAACAAAACATGTTTATTTATTTTGAAAGAGGGAGAAAGAGCAGAAGAATGGGAGGGGCAGAGAGATGGGGGCAGAGGATCAAATGCAGGGTCTGTGCTGACAGCTGAGACTCCTATGTGGGCCTCAGATCCATGAAATGTGTTGGACACTTAACGGACTGAGCCCCCCAAGCCTCCTGTAGGCCAAGATTTCTTAACTAGGACATAAAAAATATTAAACATTAAGAAAACCATTTACAAACCATTGAATGCCATTAAAATTGAGAATGTCTGCCCCTGGCATGATGCCATGAAGTGGGTGAAAGCGCATGCCACGTAGTAGAAGAAGCTATCTGTAATGCATGCATGTGACAAGTGGACCTTTGAGAAATCGATGTTTTACAAATTCAGACAACCAAATCCAAAAACGGGACCATGTGAACAAATGCCTCAAAAAAGAAAGTCTCAATTTGGCCAACATGCAAAGATGCTTGAACCTCAGTGGAGTCAGGCAAATGCAAATTAAAATAATCGTGGAACAACACTGCTCTTCAGTCAATGTAACTAACACAAAGCAGACAAGCAAAACTGATAATACCAAGTATTAGTGAGGATGAAGCATTTTCAGAACTCTGGCTCTCCCACACAGTTAGGGGGAGTGTAAATGAGTACTATCATTTTGGAAAGATGTTGGGGGTAATAAAGTTAGATGTACACATACACTTTGGCTAGAAATTGCACCTCTTTTTTTGTACAAGCTGGATGTGTAGATATGGGCAGAGAATGTCATGTAGAAGAATATTGATAGCAACATAATTCTAATGGCCATAAATGCCCATCAGCAATAGAATGAATAAATCATATACTCATACCATGAGATGCTACAGAACAATGAAAATAAATACATGAATTATTGCTACATACATGTGCGTGCACACACACACAAATGGATCTTATAAATCAAATATTGAAAGAAAAATGCAGATGCCATGAAAAGCACAAATTCCATGATTCCATTGACTTCAAGTTCAATAAAAGGCAAACTTAATTCATAGTGAGGGTAGTCGGGAAGTTGTTCTCTATGGGGAGCAGAAGGAGGTGGCTGGAAGGGACACAAGGGAAGATTTGGGGTGCAGACAAATGTTGCGTTTTCTGATCTGTATGGTAATTACATGGGTTTGCTCATTTGTGAAAATGTATGAAGTTTTACCATTGTCATCTGAGTGTGTGCTATACTTCAATAAAAATGTTCAGTTAAAAATACTAACATCTCTGTAGGACAAAGATATCCGGTTACTGAAAAGCACCATTCTGGCCACAGAATCTTTTCAATGCTGGACATTGAATGCAGATTCAATTCTTATTATTATTGTCACTGAACCCTTGTGTAAAGTAGATACTAGATGCTTATTTAAATGGCTCCTGTGATGGAACCAGAAGTAATATCAGAAGAAATCAAGTAAGATGAAAAATAAGGAAAAAAACCCTGTTATTCTTTTACATTTTTATTTTGACCTGGCTCTTTGTTGGGTATAAATACAACAACTAAAAAAAGATAAATTTGGGGGCTTTAAAGGGAAATTTTCTTTTGAACAGTGGAATCAGTTTATTGGAAAGCTTTCTCTTTGTGCATTTCTGTGCTTTGTTATGTGATAAGCATCATGGCAATTCTTTACAGTTCTGTCTTGCAGATTAGTGCTCAAAGCACGTGGCCTCACTTTAATTTTGCCCCCACCATATTTTTTTTAAATCAGGCAATTCAGTGTTGAATCATCCCCACCATAACTCTGTAAAGCGGGCTGGAGACAATGACTCTACTTCTTTTCAGTGATAAGAGACCACGGTGCAGGAGCAGTTAACCTGATTGTCCAAGATCACACATCTAGCAAAGTATGGAGCAGGGCCCAGATGCAAGTGCGGTCAATTGATTGATATTGGTGTTTTTCCACTAAATTAATCTTTTCTTCCTCTTGGACTTTATTTGGGGCAAGAAGGTTTATGATCATCGGTTTCATATCAGGCCTGGTAGAGTTAGACCAATGGTAAAAAAGAGAAGTTGTGTAACTGGACAAATTTGAACTGAGGTGGGTGAAGAGGTGGGTTGAGGTAAGTTTGGGATCCAACTTCCATGCCCAACCCATAAGCCAAGAAATAGAAAAAAAGATAATCACTGTTCCATAGTTTTTATTGGTTAACAAAACCCAGAAATATGAAAAATATGTAGAACAAGATACTTAGCATGCAGTCCCAAACAACACATCTGTTTCTTGAAGGTTCTACTATTTCATGAAACCAAACTTATAATCTTCTAACATCTCCCCACCTCCTTCCAGTTCTGTCAGAGCTTCACTGTGGAAATTTCATGTTTCCTGGGAAGCAAAAGCACAAGAGAGATCGTGTGAAGAAAACTTCAACTCTGCATCGAAATCCAATAGAGGCAAAAAAGACCTTTTGTACTTAGAACTGTCTGGCCCTGTGGCTCCTCAAAGGGCCTTGACTCACCATCCTTGCATGGATTTGAACTCCTAATTCCCCACCCCTCCATCTCTGCCTACCCTGAGACAGGATAGGAGACAACACTACCATAAATCATGTATCTCCACTGCATCCAGTGACTTGGTGACCACAAGATAAACTGGTTGGGATACTTGGGATTCATATTGTAGGGATTTTGAAGTAATTCTCCATGAGTGCAAGATTACTTTGACCAGTTGGACTTCTCTTACCCTCCCTTCTTACATAATGTGCCTATTTCTCTCCAGTCTGTTTTTCATCATCACTCATTTGCTCCAGAAACCAGAACTGACCTTTTATGCTCTCTCTGATACTTTCCATTTCCCCACCAGTTCCCATTTCAGGGACTGAAATCCTTCCCTAGAATTCAGGAGGGTCTTTTACTTCCTGCATCTTCTTGCAAGTTCCTGTTCCCTCTCTACCTCTTTGATGAGCCTTGAAGGTTAGCCACAACCAGGTTCCCACCAGGAGACCTCACAGTGGAATCCTCTTTTGCCAGAGTCATTGTCTGTACCAGTTATGACGGGAAAGAAGAGAAAGAAATTAGTGCTGGTTCAAGCAATATGGTTATTTTCTTATCTTCCACTAGTTTTGAAGGTAGATGGCTTCCCGTTGGTGTTAGCAGATAGTTTGTGACCTCAAAGACATAGACTCTTTCTATTCTTTCTTCTCTGGGATTTTGACGAGTTGCCTTTTTATTCTCAGACTTGTCACCTCACAGTCATAAGATGTCTGACATAGCTCCAGATGACACATTCCAGCTACCCAAGCAGGAAGGAAGGGACTGACACAAAGCCATCTTCCTCGAGAATCTGTGTGTGTGTGTGTGTGTGTGTGTGTGTGTGTGTGTTTTAAAATTCAGATTGTGAAGGTCCTTCGGGGTACTTCCTCTTTGTGGAAAATTAAGACCTATTCCTATTCCTAGTTGATCACTGGTGAAGGGGATTGGGAGTTCCATGGCTGGTTCAGGCCAATCAAGAGTCATTCTAAACTCAGGGTGAGATACACTTCTGTTGAACACTTTGAAACAAAATTGGGTGGACACAACTATTGAATCAACATGGAACCATGAAGAGTCAGTCTGAGGTTGGGTTGCACACTCAGGTGCTCTAGAACCCAGAGAGTGGGTTCAGCCCTTCACTTCTCCTTTGCCCTGCCCACTGCCCATGGTCAGCACACAGTAAACATGGAATGCATGCATGCATCAAACATGAAGCAATGCACACATAGAGGAATAAATGAATGGTGTGAGTGAGGGTGTACATGCCTTTGGTCCGTATTCATGACAGACTTACCAGAAACTTCCTCGCTGTCCTGGGTATTTGCTTTTAGGAAGGGGCTACTTTGAGTTCTGTTGTTGTTTTGTGTTTTATGGTTCTGTCTCCTCTATTTAGAATCTAAATTTCTTGGCTTCCTGGAAGTGTGTCTCTGTTATGTTCCTTTTTCTTACGCTGGCTTCCCCTCATCAAATCCTTTCTTTTTCTTCACTGTTCTCCCCTCTCAGCAATGTTCCTACCTCCCTGCCAGTGTAATGTTTCTTATTATTTAAAAAATTTTTTTAATGTTTATTTATTTTTGAGACAGAGAGAGACACACACACAATCCAAATCAGGTTCCAGGCTCTGAGCTGTCACCACAGAGCCCAACAGGGGGCTTGAACCATGAACCGTGAGATCATGACCTGTGAGATCATGACCCAAGCTGAGCCAAAGACTGAGTGAGCCACCCAAGTGCCCCAATGTTTCTTATTTTTTAAAGTCATGTTTCCTGAGGCATATTTTAATTATACTAAACTTCGCCATTTTTAGATGTACCGCTTAATGAGTTTTGCTAGAAAACTGTGAAATCCCCTCCACAAACTAGACACACCATGTTTCCATCAGACTCACAGGTTGCCCTTAGCCGCATCTTGCTCCTGTGCAGTTGGTCTTCTTTTAATGCCCTCAGCCTTTAGAAGTCACTAATCTGGTCTCTGTTCCCATTGTTTTGCCTTCTCCCTAGTACAACATGGATGAAATCCTATAGTACGTAGACTTTTGATTCTGGCTTCTTTCAACTAACTTGATGCCTGTGTATCAGTAGTTGGGAGCTGTCATGGCCAGAGTAGTATCCCATTTGCTGGATGTTTACAGCCTGTTTATCCACCACCAACAGACATTGGGGCTCTTTTCCCTTTGGGGCTATTCCAAATAATGTTGTTACGAACACTCACAAACAAGTCTTTGTGTTGACATATGTTTTGATTTCTCTTGGATACATACATAACTTGGAGTGGAATTGCTCAGTCGTGGGGGGGGAGGTTATGTTTGCATAATTCAGGAAATGGCTTATGGTATGCAAACTGGCTACCCACTTGACATTTCCTCCAATACATATGAGGATTTGTGTTTCTCCACATCTTTGCCAACACTTGTAGTTGTCTGTCTTTTTGTTAAATATTTATTTATTTTGAGAGAGAGAGCATGTCCGTGAGTGAGGAAGGGACAGAGAGAGAGAGGGACAGAGAGAATCCCAAGCAGGCTCCATGCTGTCAGGGCAGATCCTGATGCGAGGCTTGATATCACAAACAGTGAAATCATGACTTGGGATGAAATCAAGAGCCAGATGTTTAACCGACTGAGTCTTCCAGGTGCCCCATCTGTTTTTTACTTATTATTACTATCCTACTGGATGTAACATGGGATTTCAATGGGTTTTTATTTTTGAATTTTTCTAATGATGTCTGGCATTTTTTAAATGTACCCGTTAGCTGTTTGTTTATCCCCTTGGTGAGAAGTCTATTTAAAGCTCCTGTCCATTTTTATACTGAGTTGTTCATCTTCTCATTATGATTATAAGGATTTCCTATATATTATGCATACAAATTTTTTATCAGAGTGTGTGATTTGCAAATATATTCTTTCAATTTGCTGTGGCATGTTCTGTTTTTATCACTATATCTTTTTGAGCAATAGTTTTCATTTTGATTGTAGAGGAGGGTTGTGGCTGGAGAATTCAGGGTATTTCTCCTCTTTCCATTTCTGTGGCAGTTTAGGCAAGGCTCACACCTCCTGTGGTTCTAGCCCCTTGCTCTGGTGGCCCTGTGGCTTCCCTTGTCCCTCCATACCTGGGGTAGGAGTGGCTTCTCTTTGCTCATCGCAGGGCGGCCTGGTCAACTTGGATGTTCGCCACTTACAACCTTTGTGCGATTAATTCCCCACATCAAAAGTACCTGTGTGTGGTACTCTGGTTTTCTCCCTGTATCCTTACTGAAAAAACATTGCTGTCTAAGATATCATCTGGAAAAGCTCTTGTATTGCCTTTTTATTGCTTTTTTCATATTGCCTCAATTCTTTGGTTAGATGGCAAAGGCTCTTAATAATCTGGCTCTTGGTAAACCAAGGTTTCCCTATTTTTCACCTGCTCTTGCTGCAAATACCCCTACCATTAGTGCAAGGCACTTCCCACTGTTATCTGACTACATACTTGCTCTCCCTTCCCAGACTGTGGGCAGAGGCCACGAGCTACTTATGTCTGTCAGCGTCGGACATTGTTCACCAGAAGTAACAGTAGGTGGTGACAATGTAAGAAATATCAGGGTTTCCTCAAATGGAGAAAGGCCTTTTTTGGATGAGGCTGTAGTCAGCCAGTAGCTCCTCTGAGACAAGGAAGGTAGGAAGACCCTCAGGCACCAGGGCCCAGGCGATCCTGACGTCAGAAGAAACATCATTCAGAGTTTCAGTGCTCAGAACAATTGGGCATGCAGCGTGAATGGAATGTGAAAGTTCTTCACTACTATTGCTTTGTCTACTATTTTCCTCCATATTCCCCACTCACTCCTACACTGTGCACACATACGCATGCGCGCACACACACACACACACACACACACTTTTTCTTTCTCTTTGTTGCCTAGAAAATGCTATTTACTTTTAAAAATTTAGCCCTTAGGGTTTTTCTTCTGAGAAGGTTTCTGTAGACTGATCAAGAGGTATTAATGGTTCCTTCCTCTGGGCTCCTCTAAGGACGTGGACACATTCCTTATAAGCACTTAACATATTGACTATAATTAGTTGGTTGTGTGTCTTTCTCCCTCACCAGACAGAGGGTCGGTTTTGTGAGGGGTGGGACTATGTCACATGCCTTTTCATCTGCAGAGCTGACCCACGGCTTGCCACGGAGGATGCTTAACACACTCTTAACTATGTCAATGGATGCAATCTGTTTCAGCCTGATATACTTGTCACAGAGAGATGTTGTGATGAAAAGAAAGAAAGAAACAAAGAGAGAGAGAAAGGGAGAGAGAGAAAGAAAGAAAGTAAGAAAGAAAGAAATAGAGAAAGAAAGGAAGAAGGAAAGAAGGAAGGAAAGAAGGAAGAAAGGAAGGAAGGAAGGAAGGAAGGAAGGAAGGAAGGAAGGAAGGAAAGAAAGAAAGAAAGAAAGAAAGAAAGAAAGAAAGAAAGAAAGAAAGAAAGAAAGAAAGAAAGGAAGAAATGCTTAGAATCTGAGCTTGGTTCTTTGCTGATTATTATCTAATTTCTGTAGAAGTGCGAGGTGAACTGGGTCATGGTGACCCATTTCAGCTCCTCTCTGGACCAGGAGAATAACTCGCCAGCTATTTGCAGCTTCTTCTATTGTTTCCATTAGTCATCTGAACTTCTCCACCCTGAAATCTGTACATGTCACAATCACTGCCTTCCAGATTTTGACAGCTTGATACAGTCTTCTAAAATGCTTTCAT
The DNA here is from genome assembly GCF_006229205.1 of Suricata suricatta. NCBI lineage: Eukaryota > Metazoa > Chordata > Mammalia > Carnivora > Herpestidae > Suricata > Suricata suricatta. The sequence continues at coordinate 11,597,831 of NC_043704.1, read as the reverse complement.
TTAGAAATTTGATACTCTAGGGCACCTGGGTGGCTCAGTCGGTTAAGTGTCCGACTTCAGTTCAGGTCATGATCTCACATTTGTGGGTTCGAGCCCCAAGTCGGGCACTGTGCTGACAGCTCAGAGACTGGATCCTGCTTCAGATTCTGTGTCCCACTCTCCCTCTGCCCCTCCCTTGCTCATGTACTCTCTCTCTCAAGAATAAATAAACATTAAAAACATTTCAGAAATTTGATACTTTAGAAAACTCTTCTCCAGAGTTATGATAATTCTGAATAATGTGATCAGGCTTGTCTTTCTTATACAGTTTCACTTAACTGCTTTCTTTTACCCATTGCAGTGGTCACCAGTAGTTCTTCAAGTTCAGCTAACTAACCATCCAGACTCACAGCTTGTAGAATATACTGGACATGCATCTACTCAGAGGCTATGGGACGAGAGTTGTGGTTTGCCAGCCAAGCAGCACTCAGCATGTCTCCCGGTGAGGACTCTTGTAGCTGTTGCATGTACAGTAGGAAGATCAATTGACATAAGGCTCCTGCTCTGGCTTCAAAGCCTCGTGCCCCCACGGCACACCAGTATATCTTGTGAGAACTCCAGAGGCATAGCTTCCAGGGTCCCCATAAGGGCCATGTCTCATTATAGGACTTATCACTCAAGGAGGCCCCCAAACAGGGCTCCCTAATTGGGTCCATTGAAAGTTTCCCCCAGTCCAAATGTGAGCTCCCCATCAAGGTCATTTCTATTATAATGAATGTTGCCTAAGAACGTAATTGACATTTTAATTTTTATCATGTGCCTAGAGAAGAGAGCTAATCAAAGGTTGAATTTTTGTATAGTAGGTGAAATTTGGTTGATTAACCCGTTGCCAGCACCCATGTAACATAAAGGTCAGATTCCTTGGCACAACATTAAAGAGTATTCACAGCCACTGAGGTGGGCACTTCTCAAGTTCATTCACTCTCCCCTTGATTTTAAGCATTCGTCACATCTGATGTCTCACCATTTTCTGGAAACACGTTGTACTTTCAAATTGCCTAATCTCACCCCAAAGGTTTCCCCACTCACAGAAGCTCCTCCTGCATCAATTTCTTTGAATTCATATTTCCTTGTGAAGGTCAAGACCAAATGTGGCCCCTCTTATTAAATGTCTCTCTGATGTGACTTCCCAGGTAGACTGAGTCATTTTCATCTCTGCACGACAACATTTTATTCACACCATGATTTAGATGGAAACAGACTGAAAGAGAAAGAGATTGATTGTCACCTTGGACAGTGAATTGTATTTGCATCTTCTGCAGGACTAACAGCACGCAAAGCACAGGAGGTCTTCAGTTTTGAGTCCTTGGACTTTCAGAATGAGGGCATGTAGTGGGTGCCCCAGAAATAGTTAGGGAAAACAATGAAATGGCATTGATTCTGATTATAGGTCTGGAAAACTGAGCACTTTTAGAGGTGAAAAAAGTCCAAGTTCATAGTGGTTTTTAAATGTTTACAGTGATTGAAAGCACTTCTTGAGGGCTTAATGTGTGGCCACAGTTATCATTTTCTTCAGTTAATCCTTGCCAAAGCTCTGTGGAGAAAGTGGTCTCCTTGTCACCATTTAACTCACCGGGAAACTCAGGATTAGGGAGGTTGAGTGACATGCCCATGCAGCTGTCAAGAGGAGGGGCTGGGATTCAAACCCATGGAAGGCTGGCTACAGAATCAGTTGTACTGTCTCTCTTACACCTTAGGGATGCCAATGGGCAAGCTGAGGGCCAAGAGGATCTTTATTCTCATTTTCTGACAAGATGGGCAAGTTTAAGTTGTTCACTGTGCCCATCTCCGCCCCAGAGTCCATGTAGCACAATTTCAAGGCCATCTGTAAATTTGACCCTGTATAGTCCCCTGGAGCAACTGATAAGTTGAGTAAAATAAGCCATTTACCCTCTTTTTGGGGTACTATGTATCAGTTACTCCTATAAAAGTCAAATACACTGAAATGTTTTGACTTTGAGCCTCAAACATTACTTTGGCAACCTGGGTCTTCACGATGGAAAATTGATATTCTATTCTTGGGCAGCACACTCGTAAATTATTTCATACCCAAAGAAGCAAGAAAGAATTGAGGCTCAAAGTGTCAGGTACTTATTTTTCCCAGGGTTAATTGTTATGTCATTGGGTTTGTGACTTTACAAAGTGCTATGTTAACAGAATTATCCCCTCTACATGTGCCTATCTATGATCCATTTGCCAAGGTTGAAAAGACATAGCATCCCTTAAAGAGTTTGTCCAACAGTCTCTCATCCAGGACAGAATTCTGTGGAATTTTATCCTATGCCTTTGGTATTTTAAATCATGTATTTCACCCACATTTATATCCACCAGGTACAGTAAAATAAAAAATATTTTAAATAATGACCATTTTGTCCAATTCAGTAAGGGACATGATTCTATTCTTTTTTTTTATGTTTTATTTATTTTTGAGACAGAGAGAGACAGAGCATGAGTGGGAAGGGGCAGAGAGAGAGGGAGACACAGAATTGGAAGCAGGCTCCAGTCTTTGAGCTGTCAGCACAGAGCCTGATGTGGGGCTCGAACCCACAAATGTGAGATCATGACCTGAGCTGAAGTCGGAGGCTTAACAGACTGAGCCACCCAGGTGCCCCATGATCCTATTCTTCAGACATTAACAAGGATACTGAAGCAAGAGGATAGAATCTGTCTTGTTTCTGAGAATCTTCCAGAAGTTTCTTTTTTTTTTTTTTTTTCTGGACAGATGTGGTTTATTTGAATGATATTTCTGAGTTAGTTTTCTTAGGAAGCTGGAAATGGCATAGTCTGTATCCATCTATTTTTCATTCATTCATATATTTATAGAGTCTCCTCTTCTATTAGGTTTTCTCTTCTGTGGAATAAACTGTGACAATATTTTCTTCATCGTTTCCATCTTGGGCTATAATGCTATTTTCTCATAGACCCAAGATTCAGCTTTAGACCTAAGGAAATCTGTTTTCCTACACCTTGGGATAGTAATATGACTAGGTGCACAGGAGATGATCAGTCCAATAAAAGGTAGTGCTCTACAATATTCTTCTCTTTTGCTACCTATAAACCTGAAAATACCTGGCTCTGGTCTAAAAATACCAACTCTAGAGTTATGAAGACTTAATGCCTCTGGTGTGACTGCCTGTTTGCAGAAGACTTTCAGGGAGAAAGGGATCAGGTATTTGCTATTCCCAGAGGTAGGCAGCAAACAGAAGCCTTTCCATAATTCTTACATGATTCTCCATGTTTTGGGTAAGGACCAGACCCTTGGGAGTCCTTTAGGCTACATTCATTTGTCTGTCCATCGCCTATGTCTGTCTACCTGTCTTTCTATCTATCTACCTGTCATCTATCTTCCTATCTATTGATCATCTATTTGTCTATCATCTATCTCATTTAAGGTAATTCTTAACATGGATGTAGCTGAGACAGAGTAAATCTTCTGGTGTGTGTTAATTCTATAGTTTTCAGGGTGACTTTTGGTCTTTGAGAAATTGGTAGTTTATGCCAGCACCGACCATGACCGTGTGGCTGTGAGAGAGGAAGGGAGAGGGGAATTATATGTACTTCATCTTAATGACACTCCATCTTGTTACTCACAGGTTTTATTTCAAATTGATTTTTTATAGTTAATTTGAATTTTTGGCCTAGTTGTAGGTTAAATTATAGTATATGAAAGTTCAAGGAGAAATCAGAGGACTGCTGAGGTATTTTTTTCATTGGATACCTTGTTCTTTTTCCTTTTTAAATTTATTTTTATTTATTTTGAGAGGTGGGGGAAGGGCAGAGACAGAAGGAGAGAGAGAGAATCCCAAGCACAGACTCAAATGAGGTGCTCAATCTCACAAACTGTGAGGTCATGACCCGAGCTGAAATCAGGAGTCGGATGCTTAACCGACTGAGCCACCCAGGTGCCCTTGTTCTGGTTACAAATAAACCACTCGTAGGTGTAGCAGTGTAAAAAATCAGATTCAATAGCATGATATAAAGGGAAAAAAAAGTAGCCAACACACGTGAGTTAAATTAGGTTAAAAAAGTGCACTCACAATTTTTCTGTTTTTCTTATGCTGTTATTATAAATTAAATAGTCCAGTGTCACAAATGACAGCCTATTTGTACAGCATCCTTTGCTAGGCCTTTCAAAAAGCTTAATTCTGGGGATTAAGGACTCTACTGAGGACAACGTTTACTTGGGCCTTTCTTCCCTCAGAGGTCTCAAAGCTTAAGACAGAAGATGAATGTAGACCAGCTACTCCTTTCCCCAAAATGCAACCTGTTCTGAAAGAGCACTGTGCACATATATGGTGTGCAAAGCATAATAAATAATTGAACACAGATCTCCAAGGGGTAAGAGTTTACAGGAAACATGTTTTATGGCTGGCGTGTGCTTGAGTGTGAGCTGGGTAGAGTTTTACAGACTCTGAGCGTAGCTAGGAAACCAAGCAGTCTGCCTGGCCCTGAGATTTCCTAAACAAGATGAAGATGCTTGCAATGGCCCAGTTTAAGTGTAATGAGGTCACTTCCTATCACAACTATTTCTTTTGAGCGTTGACTCATAGATGTTTCCGATTAAGTCTGCTGCTCAAATCATCGAGTTCTTTGGTTCCTCCATTTTGTTTCAGACCATCAGAATCCTCTTGGCTTTCCTTCCTTCCTTCTCTACCCCATTCTCCTTGGTTTGCAGGACACCTTTGTTTTCACTGGTAATTCCCTGCTTCTTCTTAGCATCTAGAAATGGTGAAATGCCATCTGGAAGCCAGCCATATTTGGTCTCCTCTATTCTCAAGCACATCTGGGCAGAGTCACTAGGACCCTTCAGTCAGTCACAGGAGAAGCACGTGGCTATACCAGACCTCCACTTCTTCCCTCCATACTGCTGCCTCACAGTATAGGCAGCACATGGTTTTGCCTCAAGTACCCAGAGGACTGTCTTGCATCCGGAATCATCTTAATTCCTGCTCCTCTTTTCTGCTCTCTGGGGCTGACCCCATCAGTTGGTCTGCATTGCATGTTCTTCCATGTCCTGGAGAAGGTTTCCTGTACCTTCTCCTCCCTCTGTTGCACTCATATCTCCCTTTCTCCTAGGCCCTGCCCCTTAGCATGGAAGCAGGATTAGGTTGTTGCTTTGTGTAAGAGCAAACAAACATAGCCATAATTTTTAAGAAAGATATTTCCATTCAATGCAGTTTTCTTGACTTGCTGAACTCCATTTATTCCTACCCTTCCCCCTGACATACACTCCCAAGGCCACATCCTAGACATTGATACAACCTGGACTTCTTCTTTCTATAAAACCTTACATCTGGGTATCCCTCTCTCTGCCACAATACTGCATTATTCTTGCTCCTCTACTGCTGTATGCCTGCTACATGTGTCCATAACTTTATCTCTTGAAAGTTTTATTGTAACCCTGTGCTATTCTCACTTTTAGCACAAAGTAGCCTCCGTCGTATGACCCATCTTCCAGTCCCAAACAAGCTTATCCTTCTACCTGCTTGCCTGGCAGACAATACAACCATCACCTGTCTGCACCTGGACCACTGGTGAAACTCAGATGTCATGCAGACTGATATCCCACACAGCCATGGTCTCCAACCTGAGCTGGGACCTCAACTCTACCCAACTGTCCTACAAGAACATGACTGCTTCTTCTCACCTTCAAATAGTGTTTCTCTACAGTCCTCAAATTCCTCCTTGGGACTCCCTCCCTTCTCCCTCTTAGGGGATTTCATATCTTCTTAATTCATTAAGAAATGGAGATCACATGAAGTAAACCCTCTTGTTCTGCCCCAAGCACTGATGGTAGGTGGACCTGTTTTCAGAGCCCTGAAATGTTCATGGAGAAGCCAACATCCACTTCACAGTTAATGTCCTATCCCCTATCTGCTTCCTCCAGGGTCTTTCCTTATCAATTCCCTCCTTTTATCTTTAATTTCCAGTGACTTTTGTTCTACTTTCCCTTTCCTCTAATCATATAGCTATGTTTAAGTACTCCCCTATGCATAAAAATTACAAATAAGAACAAAGCACAAAATTCACCCTTGATCCTATATCTTTTTGAAGTGTCCACCTTTTCTTTTGCTTCCATCAGGGGACAATTTTGGAAATAATGTTTTTCACCTCTTCTCACAGACTTTTTGGAGACTTTGTTTCTGTTCTTGGCTCCACCAAAATTATCTTAAGGTCACTTTCCTATTAGCATAAATGTCTGTTTCATAGCATTCAACCTCTGTGGGGACTTTGCTCTTGGAAATTCTCTCCTTAGGTCACTATGATCCTTGTCTGAAGGTTCTCCCTTCTTCCCTGAGCATTTCTTTCTCCCTCCTCAGCTCGTTCCTCTCCCTCTGCTTTTCCACTAAATTGTTAGAGTTTCCCAGTCCACAGCCTCTATCAACATTTTTCAAATTCTACCTCTACCTTTTTTACTTGGAGAAGTGTTTCTTAACTGAAGCCCCCAACAAATTGAGCTTTCTCCTAAAGAAATAGAACGCTGTGGAAACCTACTCTCTTGATGAATAATTTACTTATTTGTATACTTCCTTGATCTGGTTTGTGAATTTCTTGTGAGCAAAATCATAGTTCCATGCCTTGTAGTGGCTGACAGAGAAGATAGTTCATAAATGCTAGTTTAATTTAACTGAGTTGAGTTATCTTTTCTCTCTATTGTCTGTGTATAGTAAATGTCAGCTGTTTTTCCAGAAGGTCTGTCTGTCTTTACTTTTTCTGGACTCACATTTTAGGCCTTAGCATATTTTTCAAACCTCTTCAAAGCACAAGGCTTTCTGACACTATTTCTCATTCTCTTTTATATTCATCTTCATTCTAGTGTGTGTGCGTACAAGTGTTTTTACATCTGATTCACTAGATAATTTCCTGTTGGGCACCTCTTTAGATACTTCCCCATTTTCTTCCCAGTCAGAATTGCGCTCCTAACAAGGACTCTCCTTTCCTCTTGAGGCAACTTGCTATTTTATTCTCAAGTCGTAGGGTCGTACTGATTTTTGCTCTAAACTTCTAGAACTCTGCCTTCCCAGAACCAAGACATCCATCTGACAATACCAGCTCAGCCATTGTTGGGTTTCACAGACTCTGGAGTAACCTGCTTTTTTTTTTTTTTCCTTTTTCTTTTTTTTTTTTTTTTTTCCAGGGCCCTGCTACTTCCTTGTTGGTTAGAATAGATCCAGAGAAGCAATTCTGCGTCTCTTCCTCTTTCGGCTAAGTTGATTCCTAGCAGATGTCCCCATGGCCTCTCCCCACAGAGCCCCCTCCCCCTGCCATCTCCTGGCTGCTCTAGCTCCATCTGTGTCTGCTGTTTGATCCATGCCTGGAAACCATCATTGCTTCCTCCATCTGGATGGGTGGTCCCGGAGTATGCCTTCTCTGCTTTTCCTTTAATCTTCAACCAAACTCTGTCCTGCACAATCCCCTTATCCAGTCACACGTGTCGTCTCAGGTGTGTGTGGCTTTTATTGGTTAAACATGAATCTGGTTCTCTTGAACAAGGTATTTCCAAGACCTTGCTGTCCTCGGGCCTGACACCTGCTTCTTTAAATCCTGGTGATGGCGAATAGTGCCTCTTACATTCCCACGTTAGAATCCAACGTTTTATTGTTTTGTTTGTTAACTATGTTTTGTGCCTACCCATTTGGTATGTGGATATATCACTAATTCTGGGCTCCTGGAAAGTTCTGACTGACTGACTTACTTGGCACCAACTGGTAGTATTATTTTCTTTATTTTTGACACAAAATTTTCCCAGTGTTTATTTGATTTTATACTTTTGCAGAACAAAGCTTTGATTCTTTTTCTCCTTTATCTTTTTAATTTTTAACTTTTACATTTTTAATTTTCTCTTCTAGTTCTTTTTGCAAAACAAAGCTTGTTATTTTATATTATTATTATTATTAGAACATTTTGGCTAATCTTCATGACATATAATTTCCAGCCAAGGATACATATTTCAGTATAAGACTCTAGGATATAGAAACCCACACTCAGTTCCAATAATGATGTCAATAGTAGTAGTAAATGTACTGCTAGTAGTGGTAGTAGTAGTAACAGCAGTTACGATTCACTCAACAAATATTAAGCACCTACTATATGCCAATATATTATATGCTGGAGAAAATTGCAATAACATTCTCAAACTTCCCTGACCACAGAAAGTCTGCTCTCTAATAAGGGCCACAAATATTAATGAAATAACCCCACAAACAAAAATAGAAATCATCCCTGTGATACAGACATGGCAGAGATCACTGGTCACTCACCACCATCTGCAACCTCTTCATAGTAGAACTTCTGTATTAGCCAGACTCATGGCTGCCCAGCCAGAGGCATAGAGCCCATGTTCTCTTCCCTGTAGAGAGGGATTCTTCTAGTTAATAAGCACTTACATAAGACTCTTTGAGTGCAAGCCACTCTCTTCAGTCCCTTACACATACCAGCTCATTTTATCTCCTCAAGAAGGCTTTGAGGGACATACTGTTATCATTCTCTTTTTACAGGTGAGGAACCCAAGGAGGAGAAGGGTTGATATTTAGTTCAAGGTCACACATCTTTTAAGAGTTGGGACACAAATCCAGATAGTGCAGCTCCAGATGCTCTTAACCAGGGCACTAGGTTCTCTGCAGATGTATCTCCCCAAACTGTCTATTTATGTGTACATATGATTCATGTGTATGAACACAAACCTGTACATGTGTGTGTGTGTGTCTGTGTGTCTGTATGTATGTATACAGAGTTCTGTTATTTTGCTTGGAAATAACCAAACCTTTGATTTAATACTGCAAATCCAGTCCTGCCTTCCCCTAAGGGGTCAACTCAATGCATAGCCACATTTAATGGCTCTAGGCATCATTTGATCAAAGAGCATAGAGGATTCTGGGGAAACTAATCTTGGTCATGGGAAGGAGGGACTATTCAGTGATCAAAGGTTGTCTGGTAACTCACCTCATGTCTCCTTCTCCTGCAAACAGGGGCTTACTGCCATTTTAGATACTATAAGTAGAAATAAAATTGTGATAGCTTTTTAGAAAGGTGTTTTCCTTGCTACTAAGTCACACACTTCCTCTGAGAACAAACATAGGAGAGAAACACTGTTTTGCTACCACTTGATCTTCATGTGGTGGTCAGCTGTACCCAACTGGACTTCACTGCAGACTTCAGTGCAGTAATTTCTGGAAGATAAATGGGAGCACATGGCATGTGCAAGATAAGACCTCAGTGGCCTTAAATAAATGTGAACAACAATGCTCTTCTGAGTGGTCTTCTGAGAAAAGCACTGTTATCACCAGCATTGTTCACACTTATTAACAACTTTCTTTGGATAGGGCTGTCAACATGTTTGTTCTTTCAACCTGAATTATCTGCCTGGGGAAGAAATTCTTCCCAAGATCGGCCAGCAGTTGTTCGTGTGGGTTGTGGCTCCCAGAGCAGTTTCCAGCTGTTGTCAGCACAGCAGGAAGGAGCCTGCGCCCAGATAGGCAGAGCCTGGAGCTGGGCCAGCCATGCCCAGTAGGCCAGGCCTGAGGCACCATCAGCCAAAGCTTTTGGAAAAACCTATGGTGAACCTTCCAGAGAGGTGCAGTAGATCCAGGGAGAAATGAAGACTTAAGATATGTAGTTTCCTGCTTCTTCATTTTCTGCCTACCCCTTTTAAAGTGTCAGTATACAAGTGGCACCTCCACTAGCCAGAAAGGGCCTCAACGTTCTCTGCCATATTCTAAAGCCAGTCAGTTGGGTTCTTACTGGAGCCATATTGAATATCCCACTGTGTAGCTTAAGCTCTGCAGACAGGTCTCACCACAATTTCTCTGTGACTCTCCAAGTCAAAAGGCCTCAGAGAGTTAAAGAATATAGGGGTGTCTGGGTGGCTCAGTTGGTTAAGTGTCTGACTTTGACCCAGTTATGATTCTGCACTTTGTGGGTTTGAGCCCCACGTCAGGCTCTGTGCTGACAGTTCAGAGCCTGCTTCAGATTCTGGGTCTCCTTCTCTCTCTGCCCCTCTCCTGTTTGTACTCTGTCTTTATGTCTCCCCAAAATAAATAAGTATTAAACAAAATAAAAAAAAAGAATATAGGTGTTGGTGCACCTAGGAGTCTCAGTTGGTTAAGTGTCTGACCTTGGTTTAGGTTGTGATCTTGCAGTTTGTGGGTCTGAGCCCTGCATCAGGCTCTGTGCTGAAAGCTCAGAGCCTGGTGACTGCTTTGGAATCTGTGTCTCCCTCTCTCTCTGCCCCTCTCCAACTCACCTCTGTCTCTTTATTTCTCTCAAAAATAAACATTAAAAATTTAAAAAATAAGTGTGAAAGTGAATGGAAGATGCTAAATGCCACCACTGACCATCATTCACAGACATATTTTGGAGAGTAATCTGACAGTCATTTCCATAGATGTCCTGGAGATACCCACATAGTTCTTTTGAGGGACTAATATAATCTCTGAGGATGGAGAAAGACACAAGCTCTCTGTGGAGACGTGTCACAACTTTTGTTTTCTGTCCCTGGACCAAGTTTTCATACTTCTACTTATTCATTGATTCATTCATTCATAGGCTTTGTAATCAGGCCAAGGCTGAATCCATCCTTTTATGCTTTTTATGTGTGGTGTTAGGCAAGTCTGTGGTATTGCCAACCCTCAATATCCTATCAAACGTAAAACTAATTCATTCAGTCAAGAGATGGATTTGAGTCCCTCCTGGGACTAGCAGAGAGTCCTCCTGAGCATAGCTGAGAGTAAATAAGAAAGACAGGGTTCCTTCCCTTATGGAGCAGCTAAATATAGCAAATTAGAAGATAGAGCTGAAGAAATGTGGGAAGTGCTTACCTTTAATAAGTGTTTTAGTTTTCCAGACTGATCACCATAACAAAATACCACAAACTGGTGGCTTAAAATCATAGAAGGAGGTTATCTCACAGTTCTGAAGCCTGGAAGTCTGAAAACAAGGTTTTGGTAAGGCCATGGTCCCTGGAAAGCCTCCAGGTAAGGATCCTTCCTGCCTTTTCCTAGTTTCTGGCAATTATGACAATTCCTGGTATTCTGTGGCTTGTAGCTACATCTCTCCAATTTCTGTCTCTGGCATCATGTGGTTTTCTTCCCTGTATGTTTCTTTTGTGTCTGTATGTCCAAATCCTACTCTCCTTTCTTTTGTACCAATAGCAGTCATTGGACTTAAGATACATTCTGATCTAGTATGACATTATCTCTACTTACATATCTGCAGATGATCTCCAAATAAGGTCACATTCACAGGTTCTGGAAGCTTGGACTTGAACATATCTTTGTAGGGGACACTATTCAATCCATTACAATCAGGGACCAAAAATTTTTCTCAGAAGCCCCCAACAGGCATCCATTCACATCTCATGGACAGTTTTGAGCCACAGACTCATCCCTTGGCCTGGGGCACACCCATTCTCTATTGATATCAAGAGCTTTCTGGTGGATATCTAACAAAAATTAGAGTTAAAGTAGCAAGGGATAAGAGCAGTGGGGCACACTTGCTACATGGGCCCCAGCGTCTGCCACATTGGGAGAAAAATTGGGAAGCTACCATATATA